>NC_056750.1:729426011-729586011 GCF_019279795.1 Protopterus annectens
TAGGTTCAGTGCTAACTTAGCACCTCAAACCACCCAAAGGGCCCATCTCATACCCAGAAGAATGCAACTTCCTGTAATCACAGCTGCACAGGTAAAACCACACTCTCCAAAGCCAAGAACACAGCATACATATAGGACTCCTGACAACATCCCAGGCTGCCTCTACATAAATTGCAATGAACTGGCACTCCCACCTAAGCACCTCATGTTCAGTCATAGCCTCACCCCAGGCTTTTTGGCGCATTGGAATGGCGACACGACGGCGGATCTGCATCACAAAGGGGAGCCACCAGTAACTCTAAATATCGTCCCATTAGCTTAACGATCCCCAACTATAAGGCCATGAACGATCATCATGGAACTTGTAAACAAAGACACAATCTCCAAACTCTAACCCCACCTACTTTGGGTTTGTAGATCATGTTCCTAAACCAGATAGACTTTGAGGCAGTCACCAGCTAAATTGAAGGTGTCTGTTGGCCTATCTAGATCTTGGCCAAGGCTGAAGATCCTAATTTGAGACAAAACCACTAAACTCAGATAAACTTACGTCATGATATACAACTTGGCTCACTGACAGGTCTACAATTTCAGAAAGTAGCAATCCAAATCGAGACTTCAGACCAAAGCCAAGGGAGTACCACAGGGTTCCAGTAGGTCAGTCCTCCTGTTTGGTATCTACCTTTTCTGAAGATAGGCTGGCACATGCAGATCTTTTACAAAGTTTGCATATACTGCAAAACCTGTGGTTGTTAATCGAAACCCCAACCTGGCGTGAGATCCTACAAAAGGGTGCATCACTGAGACAGCTGCCTTGGGTGTCTCAAGCCATGGCCCCAAGCTCAATTCCAAAAGTGCATTGTCAGCCCTTGTAAAAACTTAATTGCATGAGCTTACCACATAGGTGGTAGTCTGCTTAACAATCGAAAAGTGTGATAAGAGACTCAGTATTGCAGGTGACAGTAGTCTCCCCTTGATAATCACATCACCACACAGTAGTTGTAGGAAATTCTTCTTATAAAAACCTCATCACAAAAGGTTTCTCATCCAGGGGAAAGAGATCATTGTTCCCTCCACCCAATGCTCATTAGACCCATTACAGAGTATATCCCCTTTTGGTATGCACCTCACAAGAGGACCACAAAACCGGGAAAAGTGCTGCAGAAATACCTCACAAAGAGAATTAATGGGCCTCTCAAACAGATGCCCTGGCGGCACCTCTCTCACTAAACTCCAGCTGCATTTGTTGCATATCATCTACCCAGAGGCACCCTGCCTGTTGACATGTCAGTGTCAAACCATATTGTTGGACATAATTCCACTTTAAGAAATCGGGTAATCCCTGTGAGCCATGTTCTAGGGGACCCGTAAACCTTTGTCACCACAATAAACATAATATGAGGATAGATTCCTGTCCCAAAGACTTTACCATGGTTCTGGAAACAAACTACCATCTTTATCAAACAAAGTTCCTCATTAGCACTCTTTCAAGAAAAAATTTGAAGATTGATGGGAATGGCACCCAATTCTTGTGGTATCACATCAGTGGCTCTGCTTGACAGGGCACAGGAAAATAATTTTCTTTGGGTGGGCCAAATAGGTACCTTTTATTACGCTAGATAGGGCTCCCACGCCAATAGCTCAGTACCCATTCATGATTTGATTTTTCGTCTTATTTGCCTTTGAGGCTGAAGAAAAGCTCCATTGTTGGGGCTGTACTTAGTCTTATTAGCAACTTTTTGTATTTGTTGTAAATGTTGAGCGTGGAGGTCCCAGAGTAGTTTTTTTTTTTTTTTTACTTGTGGCTCTGGCTTATTATTTCTTGAACAGCTGGAGTCTACATACTTATAAAAGTGGATTGTACAGGGCTTCTTTTGTAAGCTTTTGAGTATCGCTCAAGCTGAGGGATGGGGCTTGGAATGTATTTCTTATACTTCAGGAGGGTATTGTTGTTTTGGTGAGCAGTTTTAGTCTGACTTATCCTTATGGACTTGGTGTTGAAGGTGCCAGTTCAAAGGGCAACTAATTTGTGGTCAGATTTAACCAATGAATGTCCAAGATTTCATTGTGCATCTGTTTGCTGTGTTAGTGAGGACCAGATCTAGTATGTCGGAGCCTTTTGGGGTTTGAACACTTTATTCTAGCTCACAGTGTTAACAAAGTCAAGGAACCTCACTAGTGAGTTAGGGCTAGTAAAGCCCTGACTTAATGGTGGGACCACAGTCCCTGTGACCAGGCAGTTAAAATATTTGGATTGACTGTGGCTCATTGGCAGGGCTCAATTCACATCATGCGATCCATGGAGGGGTATCTACTTGAATGGGGCTCACCACAGTAATAAGAACATGGAGAACTTGTCGTCCAATCAAAATCTAGTCGTGGAGGTGAATTTATCTCTCTAATATAGATAAAATGCCACCTCGGTTCTCACACATCTATTTTGCGGGTCTGAAGGTACATTGTACATCTGGTAGCTACTGTTAGGCCTTTCCTTGAATCAGGTTTCTCTTGACTGCATAGACATCCACATCCTCCAGTGAGTAGTTTTAATTAGTTTCAATGGTTTAGCAGCATTACCTTATTTTGTTAAGGGCTGGTAATTTCATTTTTTTGAGACCTTGCCTAAGGTACCTATGGGGAGGCAAACTTAGCTATGGACAGTTTTGTGATGCCAGTAGCAACATGGTTAACAACCATGTCATCCTAACAAACAGAAAACTGATATCCTTTGAGTGACACCAAAACTAAACTGCTGAAATTATTTATATAGTTCAATATTCTGTTCATATAGTCCAGTGAAGGTGTTTCAGGTCATTCACTCCAACATGAGCTATGACACAGCCGCCAATGATCTGATCCTAATACGCCTGGTCCTCAAGAAATAGTGGAGTCTGTTTAAATAAATATTTCTGTAGACTGTCTACTGCATTTTTATAACAATGTTATTTAGTTGTTTTTAAGTTATATAAGTATATATGTTTTATACTTATTGCATCTTGGTGTAATGATATTTTGACATTACAAAGCATTGTAGCAGTATTTATATATATTTTTGTAGAGACAACTTTTTATGTATTATGAATGTGGTATGGTTTATAATATGTTATAGAGAGTAAGGGGTTAAACTAGTTAGCTAACAGGGTTTATTGATTTAATGCACTGATAGATTATGAGCTAGAAAGCATTAATATAAAATGGAATGGCAATGCATTGTTTTTTTGTGAAGGTCTGAGGAAGTGGTGTTTGTGACCACGAAAGCGCTAACCATTTTTAATGCTGTTTTATGAATTAAAAATTGCTGCTGGACATTTATTACGTGTTTGGATTTTTGGCTGCCAGTGGTTGACACACTGGTTGGTGCTGTGTGTATTATTGCCTTTTAATGTCTTTTGGTTGTTACCTATTTCAGCTTTATATAATTTGTAATTACTGTGAACTGTTATTTTGTAAGCCTTGAATAATATGAGAAACTGTGATACCTTATTGTTTTTCTTCTATGAAGACAACACTTTACTGTCTCAGTACCATACTCTGTAAAACTCATTGTCTCTGAAGGGGCTCTGTGAGCTGTCTGTCTGCCTCTTAATTTGTTATGTATATATATGTGTAAATGGAGCTTTTCTCCTCGGGCCTCTGCTGAAAATGGACATGTATCCAGTCGGACTATCCCGGTCAACAAATGTAAAATAAATAAATAGAATAAATACATTTTATGAATCATAATATATTTGATTCTGAAAAGTCTCTATGCTGTAAGGTAATGTGAATCAATTGTATTATTAACTTTCTCTTTTCCTTTCTATATCTACTTCTAATTACATTTAGTACTAAGTATTTAAATAACATTCTCTCTCTCTCCTTTCTTTCTATTCTTTTTTGTTACCAATGTTCCTTTTCTCTCTTTTCCCCATTATAAGTACTTTACATACTTTTCCTTTTTAAATAACTATAAATGATGTATGTCTTCTAATTCTTCAGTAATAGTATAATTTGACTTAATACCAAAGTGCATTTTTTCTAGTGGGTCAGTGGTGGGAGTAATAAAGTATTTCTGATTAGTGTTTCTAACTAGATGTTTTAGACTGTTTGTTTAGATGCATTTAAACATTAATACAGTACATTAATGGTGTTCTATAGATAGCTAAATATAAGTTTATATATATATATATATATATATATATATATATATATATATATATATATATATATATATATATATGGTTCTGTTTCCCCCCCCCCTCTCTCTCTGGCCTGCTTAACTGGTGGGTAAATGATTGAAATGGTATACTATGATTTCTGATTTGAGGCAGCTGTTGTTACCGCTAAATAACTGTTTTTATATGAAAGGGTTAATTTTTTCCATAATGTTGATGTTTGTGAGGAAACTGGTGGTCTGTGTGACTGTTGTCATTCTGTAGATTCATAACATGCACTGACAAGGCACCTTAAGTGTTTTTTTTTTGCATGGTGTAAAATCTAAAAGCATCAAGATCTAAATTGCCCACTGAAAATGCTTTTTTCTTCATTAGAGACAACTTCTGTTGTGCATGAGCCTATTTAAATACTTTTTAACAAGTTAATGAAGCTGCAGCTTAAGGAACCAACAGTGATGACATCATTTGACCTTTTGAACTTGTTAAATGGTTATGCTTAGAAGTCTTTTCTCTTGAAATTCTGTTATCCTTCACTAGATACTTTAAATGGTAAATAATTAGTTCTGATAAAAGTGTTTAACTCCTTTGAAAATACCTATGTTCTCTTATAGATGCACACATTCTGCAGATTCAATGACACAATTAGTAACTAAATGGCATCAAGTGAACTAGGAGCTGCATTAGAAAACTCATTATGCATATTAACATCAGACTTCTGTTATATAACTAAACCTTTAGTAACTAAACAGAGGGTTGTGAGGGCCCCCCTTTTTTCTCTCTTTCCCCCCTTCCTGATGAAAGACATCAACATAGATATTAATACATATGAGTAATGTGTATATAATTGCAAAATATTATAGTTATGCTGTAATAAAGGTATATATATATATATATATATATATATATATATATATATACACACACACACACACACACACACACACACATATATATATATATATATATATATATATATATATATATATATTAACAGATCCTTATATGAAAAATGTTAAGATGACTGACAAAATGGTTACATTAGCTGATGTTTCTTGAAAAGTCTTGGAAATAATGACAATCGTATTAACCTTCAGCTTCTAATGTTTACACATACTTTGATCTGATGTGTATTTCTGGCATATCTACATATTAGAGGTGCTATTGTCATATATGTGACATATTCATATAGCTTCAGATATACTGGACACTCATTCTAATGTATATTTCATGGATTCAAATTTCTTTAGTTGCTATTGTAATTCTTTTTTATTTTTATACTATATTCTAAGCATAAATGGAGAATTTATGTTGTTTGGTATTGGAGAGGTGGTGGATGGATGGTTTAGTTAAGTTTTAACTAAACCAGAAACTTTATGTTTCACATATAAGTTTGTAAATAGTTTGGGGTTTTTGAAAGTACTGCTTAATACATGTTATGCATCCATGATAAGTAAGTTTTCAGTAGATTTCAAGTCAACATTGAAGAAAGGTCTTTCAGTTAGGAATAACATACACATTATAGTCAGTGGCTTATAAATGTTTATCAATAAATATTAATTGTTTGAACAATAATGTCAAAAGAGCTGGTTTGCTTAAATATATCAAAATGCATAAAGCCCAGATCATCTTTTTATAGGAAACCCATCTATTAAAAAAAGATCTACAAAAATAGTCATTCAGTGGCTATACCATTCTGGCTGATTCAGGTTTTATATGTTCATAGGTTCATAAGTTGGTACTAGGCTATCGGCCCTATGGCCTATACAAGCCTAGCCATAACAATTCCCTGGCTATTTCACTGACATGATCCCCGGGGTGAATTTCCTATCTCCCATCCAATAGTCAAGGTTCCTTTTGAAGAGTGCCAAAGAGGCACTCTGCTTGACATGTATGGGCAGTCTATTCCAGAATCTGGGGAGTCTCTGGGTCAGGAACCCATCCCTCCAGCATGTTTTGTTCATTGTGATGACAAGGTTTAGATCCCTGGAGCATGTGGCTTTGAGGGACTGGGATTTCTTTAAGTGTAGCATGTCCAACAAGCTCTGGGTTTGACATGGCCTTGTATGTTAAGCAGAGATCGTCTCTGAGTAGATGATATGCAACAGAGTAGAGCTGGAGTTTTTTTAGATGGTCAGCATAAGGCATCTGCTTTAGGCCTGTGATTCTTTTAGTGAGGTATTTCTGCAGCCTTTCCAGTTGTTGCAGATGTCTTGAGAGGTACATACCAAATGGGGCATTGTATTCTATAATGGGTCTAATGAATGATGAGTACAGTGGGACAGTGACCTCCTCTTTTCTGGATGAAAAGCCCTTAGTGATGAGGTGTTCCACAAAGAAAAATTTTCCGACTGTTGAGGTGATGTGGTTATCGAAGGTGAAACCATTGTCCAAGAGAAGGAGCACTCTTATTCTCTGGAAAAATACTTATACTACGCCAAGAATTATAAATACAATTTCGGATAAAGATGGGATGCTAAGCTTGTTTATTTTGGAAATCAATAGGATGTATTATACTTTGATTAATACATACTGGATACCGGGACTGAGTACTAAATATGTTGACAAATATCTGGACCTGATTACTTTAAATGCAAAGGGGAAATTATAGCAACAGGTGATTTTAACTGCCTATTATCAGACAATGATACTTCTTAAAATGGTAAAATAAAACTAACATCTCAAGCCAAGAAGTTAAATGATTTTACAAACCAGATATGCATGGTCTAAGAGAACATTTTCCTTATTGTATACTCACTATTCATATTGGTTTGGTACATAAACATTGATAAGGTCTTTGTATCAAACAATATATACTCTAAAATAAGTGATGTATCTATAATGACTTGTCCACTTTTGGGCAATAATGCTATAAACTTTACATTAAGTACACATAGAGATGATTTAACATTCCTAAAGAGAATTCCTGCTTATATGACTAAGTTAAATGACTTTAGGGAATGGATAATGAAAGAAATAAACATGTTTATGGAAACAAATGATAATGGTGAAGTGACTGATACAATACTATGGGACACCTTTAAAGTTTATATATACGGTAGAATAAAATACCTTAAAAAAGGAGAGAGAGGGACAAAGAACTTTTAGACTTACAAAAAAAAATAGACAAGATAAAAATTGATGCAAAAGCAAGTAACAAAGTAGCACATAACAAAATTACTAAGTTAAATCAAAAATACTTAGAAGTTCTGAATCATAAGGTAGCCATAAACCTGGAAACATTGAAATTACAATCTTATGCTGTAAATTCCAAATATCTACATAAAATAGCAGTAAAATCCAAAAAAAAATCTAAATCTTATTAATGAGATTAAATATAAAAGTGATGGTTCAGTTAAGAGTACATCTAACTTAATGGGCATTGTAGAAGTGTTCAAAAACTACTATAAAGATATAAATAATAACACACCACTTTTGCAGAGAGATAATGTAATAAATACTTTTATTCAAGAAAATATAACTACTAAGGTGTCAATGCAACAAAATAACACATTAAATAAATAAATAACACTAACAGAAGTGAAAGAGCAAATAAAAAAAATTAAAAGATAATAAAGCTCCAGGACTGGATGGAATAATTCCTGAACAATATAAGACTTTTACTGAATATATAATAAAAAATGATGAATGCCTTTACTATGGTTAAGCAAAAATGTATAACACCCCCATTGTGGAAATACTCAATTATCTCCCCCATATTAAAACAAGGAAAGGACCCCAAATATTGTGATTCATATAGGCCAATTTCATTACTAAACACTGATTATAAAATTTTCTTGACAATATTGGCTAATAGGATAAAGAAAACAGTACCTAAGCTAATACATAATGATCAGACTGGGTTCATTCTTCATAAAAAAGTGCAAGATAACATTATTAAATTACTATCATTAATAGACATAGCATGCAAATACAAAAAACAACTATTATCAGCCTAGACATAGAAAAGTCTTTTGATTCTATTAGTTGGTCTTATTTACAAAGAATTCTGATTGGTTTTGAATTCTCCTCAGATTTTGTCAACTTATTAATGAAAATTTATAGTGGGGCACAAGCTTATGTGAAAATTGGATCATGTCTATCCTCACCACTAGAAATCCTCAAGGGAACTAGACAAGGTTGTCCTTTGTTACCATTATTGTTTGCTCTTTCAATAGAACCTTTTGCTACATATATCAGAAACAAACAAAATATAAAAGGCTTTCAAATTGATAAGAACTATTGTCCTAAGATACAATTATTTGCTGATGATATGTTGTTAACATTGGGTAATATAGATGGTTCTTTGCATGATACTATAAATACCTTAAACAAGTTTGAAAGAATTTCAGGGCCTAAATTTAATCATAATAAATTCAAAACAGTACTAATTAACAAAAAAAGGATTAAAAAAAACCTTAGAGAGAATAGTCTGTTTAATTGGGAGAATGATGTATTAGCATATTTGGGTGGCAGTATAAGGAGTACATGGAAAGAGTCTGTTAAACTAAACTACAATAATTTAATAACCACCATTAGTGAACTAATCAAAAGCTGGAATAAAATGTTCTTCATAATGGAGGATAGGCTCTCTTTAATTAAATTGATAATTTTACCTAAAATGTTGTTTTATATACAGTCATTGATACTACCCCCTCCCAAAAACTTATTTCAAAAATAGATTCCATACTACTTAAATTTTTATGGTTCCATTAAAACCTAGGATTGCATATAAATGGCAGATTAGAGCTTGGAACAGTAATGGGATAGCATTCCCTAGCTTAGATCTTTATTCCAAATCAGTTATAATTTATGTAATATTACACTGGATCACACCTACCTATATATCTGGCTGAAAATATATGAGATTCATATAACTGATGTCAGAACTGTAGAAAATCAATTTATGGAACAATATGGAATACGTAGAGTTAATTGGCTTTTACATGAATTTTGTTTATTTAATAAAAAGTTTGATCATTTTTCTTATGGCATTAATCAAATATTTAATAACTTTAAAAATATAATTGATTGTAATTGCAACATTAAACAATTTCTATTTCTTATATTCCCTATAGCATACTCTCCCGATTGCCTAGATTCTTTCAACATCAATGCAATGCAAAAATTAAAGGAAAATAACTTGATATTCTGGCATCCGTTTATTGAAAATAAGAGTATTAAACCACTAAACTCTCTTCTTTGTAGTTTTGATAATAGTCAAGACAGTTGGTTGTTTATACACTCATTACGTCAGTTTATAGAAAACAAAATGAGAGTGTCAATCAACCTAGAGACTGAATCTATACCTAGTTTGATTCAGCTTTTTATTACGTGTCTTGAAAAGACAGATAATCAAAAATTAAGTATCTCACGTATCTATAAAATACTAAGAGAAGACACTTTAAAGTTTGATTCAGATTTTTGAAATTACTATGTAAAGATTAACGTTGAGCAAATATCTTGTGATATAAAATGCCAAGCGGAGTAAATGCTCTACTATGAACAGCAGCAAACAGTAACATAAACAATGCTCAGATAACAGAGTGGTTAAGCCAAAACCAAAATACTTGCTAGTAAAGACACGCTGGTAAAACAGCAAACAGTCCAATAATTCTAAGTCTTCTGAATCGTAAAAAACAGGTTTATTGAGATAGAATATGGTCTGATGAAGCTGTCTCAGTGAAAGCGCTTACCAAATTCTATCTCAATAAACCTTTACTAGCAAGTATTTTGGATTTATTGGCAACCCTCCATTGTTTTGCTCTACGAACATACATTGTTTTATGTTGAGCAAATATCTGCTGAATCCAAAAAAAAATGTTATTGAATTCTACGTAGTGTACCTCTTCTTCATTATATTGGAGATTGTATACATAATAATTTATGAATAGGAGTTTCTATACTCCACATAAAATAAATCTTATACTTAAAATCAGTGAAAATAAATGTTGGAAATGTGATGAATTACTAGACGCCAACTGGGTTCACATGTTCATTGAATGTAGAAATGTTGATAACTGTCATATTTCCAACTCACTAATCCTGTTCAGTGTTCCTATACCTAATGTAATACCTAAATTTCAGATTCAGTTACTCTGGCCAATTCTTGCAATTGGCAGAAAAGTTATTACTTTGAACTGGAAAAGTGAACAGGATTTTATGTTTAATGATTTTATTAATTTAGCAAAAGTTGTTTGTGAAAAAGAAATGCAAACCATTTGTTAGAGAACTCATAACATTACTCATAAAAAATAGCATGGCAAAAATTGGAAAACGTTTTGAACAAATACTGATAACTTCTCATGGATAAAATGATTATCATGGATGAATGTAAATATCGTAAATAGTTTTGTTATTGTTTTGTTGTATTTGTTATATGTACATTTGCATATGTTTATAATGAAAACAAAATAAAAATGTTTTTGAAAAAAAAATGAAGCAGCAAGTGGACAGTAGGCACATGCCAAAATCATACAGAATACACATATTGAGACTGCATTCCTTAATCGTAGCATTATTTGACTTCTTATTACATATGTGTTACATTTTAATGAGCTTATATATAGAAAAGAAGATGAAGATCTGATACGGGTTAATGCAGAACATACACAAAGATTCATCAAGTTTGAAAAGCAGTACTTTGTAAGGATTACCAGAAAAAAAGTCAAGCAAGGCTCAAGTATATAGCAGCATAATTCATCACAAATAAAAGTAGAGTGGTTCATTTGAAAACAAGGTTAAATGATTGGATGGGATCATACAAAAAGTAGGCACGTACCAAGATATTGTGAACTTATGCCATAGAAATATAGTAGAAGTGTTGGGACATTGTAGGCAAGTCTGCTGAGAGAACAGGGTGCATTTAAGAAAAAAATACAGGAAGTTACAGGTTTTTATTGAGATATGCTAACATACATTTTAAGGTTCATCTCAGTGGTAGAGACATCATTGTTACAAGGATACAGCCACAAGTAAAGTGTTTGAAGATTAATGTAATAGAATCTGCCTAAAAGGTTTAATACAATTTAAAATGTACTCCTTAAAACATACTCTTAAGGAAAGAACAAAGGTGCTAATTTAGAGGAAACATTTACATTTTTCTTGGGAATAAAGAACTTGATGGGAGACATCAGAAGCAAATATGTGCAGTGGTCATGATAACATGAGGAACGTAACATAGTATAGCTCTAATGAATTAGTGGTCATGATAACATGAGGAACGTAACAGAGTATAATGAATTAGTGGTCATGATAAGAATTAGTGGTCATGATAACATGAGGAACGTAACATAGTATAGCTCTAATGAATTAGTGGTCATGATAACATGAGGAACGTAACATAGTATAGCTCTAATGAATTAGTGGTCATGATAACATGAGGAACGTAACAGAGTATAGCTCTAATGAATTAGTGTTCATGATAACATGAGGAACGTAACAGAGTATAGCTCTAATGAATTAGTGGTCATGATAACATGAGGAACGTAACAGAGTATAATGAATTAGTGGTCATGATAACATGAGGAACGTAACAGAGTATAGCTCTAATGAATTAGTGTTCATGATAACATGAGGAACGTAACAGAGTATAGCTCTAATGAATTAGTGGTCATGATAACATGAGGAACATAACAGAGTATAGTAAAAAAAAAAAATCCTCTCTGAAAAAATATATCCATCTAATTCATTAGAGCTATAAACTGTTTACTGGTTCTTGCTGGGACAAAAGGTTTTCAGGTTATTTGTTTTATATGACAAACATTAACCCATAACAAGCCAAACTCCAAGCAGTTATAGTTACCCCTGCAATCAGAGTCATTCCTATCAGAATAATGAACCAGTACTTCCCCAAAACTTCTCTAGTCAGCCAGACTATATATATATATATATATATATATATATATATATATATATATATATATATATATATAAATCTCACACACCACAGTAAACCCAGACACCAAAATTGTCAGCAATATTCCACACATCACCAAGGCCACCACAGTATCCATAATCCATCATATGCTGGGGTTCTTGCTTGAATCTCAAAGATCTACAAAACACAATACAGGTACAAAGCACACTCAGAAAAGTGTAGAATGAAGCATCCACCAAGCACAAATAAACTGACAAGTTCAAAGGAAAAAATGTTTTAATAAGCACTGTAAAAAACATTCCAATACAAAGACCGGGTTCAGAAATACAAAAGCACAACGTATCCACTATCACGTCAGCCGCCAACTTCATCAGTTAAACATCCATCTTTAAAAGTTAAATGCTTTTATATGTTTTTCAAATTACATCACAGCATTAAAAGTCAATCATGTTGGACCATTTACTAAGGTTAATTGTTGAACTGATTGCCCATACAGTCTTCACAAGCCAAGGTTAAAACCACATCTCTGAATAAAATAACCACACTTTAATTACAATAATAATTTAAAACTTCTTTTAAAAGTTGATTAAAACATTATTTTGTAACACCATTTAAAAATAATTTAAAATAAGCTTACATTAAATGAATGAAGCATGAATTGGGTTTAAAATGACACCATCTTCTGGCCAAAGTGTATACTCACAACTGAACCAACAGTTGGTAATATAAAATCCTGAGGAAGGGTATGTTTCTTGTAATTCGCAACAAAAGAACATAACAAAAAGTTTTTAAACATTGTTTTAGCTCTGGTATTAGAGTTTTGCAGCTCTCAACTCTAATACTGGCGCTAATGATACCATGTCATTCGGCCCTAAGTTACGGTTTGCATCTAAAAAAAGTTGCCAACACAGTTCCTTGTGGTCTAATAAGTGTTTCCCACATCCCACCTCTTGGGTTAGTGGGGACAACTTCAAGTATAAAAAGAATAACTGATGTGTTACATCGGCTGAATGTCATAAGGCGTTTTTCCTTATCTGCCATCACCTTGACATCGTATAAGTGCTCATATATTCTCTGTCTGAGCTTTCTTTTCGCTTCTTTCCTCACGTGAGAAGGAGGGACATTTTTACAAACAGCCAGATATATGATGCCTTTTGTGTCACAGTTAGCAAATGTATTCAATTGCAAGGTCATATTTTTGCTTCAAAAAATTGTTTCATTTCACAATGCAATGTGTGCAGTATTTATATCTCCCACATTTGTATAATCCTTTCTTGGTTCTATTGCTACTGTTCTGTGTGTTGACATTTTCCGTCCTTCCTTCCAAGTAGTTTTGATGCCTCCCTTCCGATAGACATGGGACAACTCTTATCGAAAATATGTTCACAGTCTGAAAATTTCAAAAACTATGCCATTCCTTTAGAAAAAATGTTCCTAATAAAGGCTGATTGTTCATTAAAGGTTGTATTAACCCTGTTTTTTGCCCCAAATTACTTGCTTGTCCTTTATTGTGGGTTAATTGTTCTTCTTTCACTCTGTATTAGGTGCAACACATCTGTTCTTTTTTGTGTTGACTTCTTCTAGTATTTTATTGAACATTTCCAAAGGATACCTCTCTGGGCAAAAAGGCCCCTTAAGAAGTTGGTTTCAGAGAAGACTTTGTTGTCTGAAGTTATTCTCATAGATTCGACCACTGACCCCTATTACCTCTTTCTTCTGGTGGGGGGTAACTGGTAATGTGATAAGAATTGAGAAGGTTTCTTTTCGAAAATCCTGATGTAAATTTCCTTCCCTTTCTCTATGTGGACATCTAGATATTTCAGTTCTTGTTCATCAAAGTTGCCAGTAAAAGCCAAAAGGTCGAGTATTGTTTACTGTATTAAAAGATTGTTGAAATTTTCTACTACCCTTCCAAAAGAAACACAGATCATCTAAGAACCTAGTATAAAGGAGCATTCCTTAAATAGGGGTTTCTGATGAGAAAATTTTCTTCCCAAAAGGCCATGATGATATTTTAGGCTGGTGCACAGTGTGCACCCATTGCAACGCCTTTTCTTGTTTGAAGTACTCCCTTGAAATAGATGAAATTGTTTTTGAGAACTATTTCCATCAATGTCAAAATGTTCGTGAAGTCAATGTGTGTCAGTTTTTGCTTTCTATTAATTTCTCCTCAAACCAAGATAAACCCAGGTCATGTGGAATACAACCAAATAGGTCTATAACGTCCATGGTTCGAAGAAGTGTTCTCACTGTATAGCGAGGTTTGATTCTTCTCAACAGGTCCCAAGAGTCTTTTAAAATGTTTTCACATCCTTCAAGGACATGTTTAATCTTGTGATCAACATATTTTGCTAATGGAGCTGTTATAGAACCCTCCGCTGACACTATCGGTCTAAGGGGGTCGTTTTATGAACTTTGGGTATTCCAAAAATGCAGGGAATTTTCGGTTTGTCAACTACCAAGAATTTGTACGTGTCTTGATCTATTGAACCCTGCATTAGCATGTCATAAAGTAAAGCCTGGATCTTTCTATAGGCTATGTTCACTTCATTGATAGACACTCTAGTGTATTTGTCTGGATCATTTAGTAAATCCAACATTTTCCTTCATATTGGATAGTTTCCATGACCACGACCCTCCTCCCTTGTCAGGTTTCATAACTCTCAGATTGTGGTTGTCACTAATAGCTCTTAAGGTGTTTTTCTTCCGTTGTTAAATTGGAGTGAAAGGTTTTGTTGTCAGGTGGGATCTAATTTCATGTTCTACCTTAAGCTCAAAGTTCTTAAGTTGGGGTGTGTGGGAGGGTTGAATGTGCTTTTCCGCTTCAAGACCTGTCTATCATAGTCTACAGTTTTGTCCTTGAAAACAGCTCCAAATTCTTTTCCCGGATAAACAACTTGATGTCTATCAGAAGTTTAAAGATGTCCGTTTTGTGTGGGAACAAAAGTGAAACCTTTAGAAAATAAATCGAACCAACTCTTGTTGATGCTGACACTAGAATAATTGTAAATGTTAAATCCATTGAATGTCCAGGTATTGAGAATGTTGGTGATACCATCTTCTAATTCCAACCCTGCTCGTGCTGGAAAGGTCTCCCCTTCCCTGTAGTTTTTGAATTGTAATAAACCTTCCCTTGTTGCATGAGTCTCTGATCTCCTTAATGGGGCATATTCTTCTGGCCCTGGGGCTTGTTCCTGTTGTTCATCAATTTCCACTTTCCCCATTCACATTCGTGTGTCTCTTGCCTCCTGGTTCACATAACTATTTCTGTAAGTAGTTCTTGGTTTGGGGTAGTGTGTTTTGTTTTTGTACTCATCTTGGTCCCTTTTGATTTTCCCTATTTTCCTAGTCTGAACCTCCTTGCATTTAGCATCTACTTTGTGAAACACATTTTGGTATTTTAATTTATTGGCTTCAATAGAATACAACAAATCGTTTGTAATAGCTTTGTTGGTTTTTTCAATGTCTAATTGTAGCTTTTCCATAACCCTTTCATTATTATTAATAATAGCTTTCATTATATTCATGCCACAGTTATCAAAAATAGAAATGAGCTTGTTACAAAATTCAGACCCATCAACAACATTGTTAGGGTATTTGCCACCACAGTATCCATAATCCATCATATGCTGGGGTTCTTGCTTGAATCTCAAAGATCTACAAAACACAATACAGGTACAAAGCACACTCAGCAAGTTAAGCCTACCCCTTAGATGCTGAGCCTGTAAGGCAGACAGTGACTGAAACAAACATTCTTGCTGTAGGTCACTATATTCTAAGACATACAGATGTGCCTCTTGCTAGGATAAGCAAGGAAAAAGTGACAAGTTAGCTGCTTGTCTAGTGCCAGAATCCATCAAATTGTGCATGCACTCAAGTCTTTGAACAACAAGTACCAGTATGCCTCTGTCATGGTTCATGCCGGTGTCACTGACTTGAAGTGTACTTCTCTGGACTATATATAGAAAGATATGCTAGAGCTCTCAGACTGAGACCTAGCACTGAGCAGCATTCTACCTTCTCCAAAGATGATACTGTGATAGGAGCAAAAATTAGTTTATTTCAATAATAAGCTGAGTTTTTGTTGTTATTCAAATGGAGACCAATATATTTGTCAGCCTGGCTGGATAAAATCGACAGACTATGCTGCTTCTCTGGGGATGGCCTGCATTTATAAACTCTAGGGTTCTGATTATTGGTAAAGACATTGCTCGCCCCCTTATTGGCCTTTTAGGCAATGCCAACCTATTAAACTTATCAACACAAGGAAACAAGCAAAGGAAAATATGAAGGTATTATTTATCAGTGCTAGGAGCCTAAACAAGATACTCCATTCCCTACAATGCATTTTCACCATGGAGGAAATTGAAATCTGTGTGGTGCCATATACATGGTTTAAAACAGCAAAGAGCACTCTGCCTGTGGAGGGCTAAAGCATCTTCCATATGTTTAGACCAGCTATTGCTCAGGAGAGGAAAAATGTAGAGGTGTCTCAAAGATACCCACATAAAGGCTGGTAAAGCCGCATGATGCTCCATGGCTTCTTCATGTCCAGATAGCCATCAGAATGTTCCTTGTGCCATATGTTAGCTAGCTATAGAACTCTCTCTATGACACAAAGAATGCTGCAATGCCTATGTACAGGAAATATAATCAGTTTGTATTTAATCCAGCCATTTTCTTTGGCTATCTGTACAATCCAGCTATAGACCTTCACCACTACCAGTGTAGAAGCACAGAGATTCCTGGATTTACTCAATACGAATACCCCAAAACAATTAGAGTGCACACTAAGGGGAATAATATCTTGGCTCTTGTCCTTACTAATACGGGAGCATCTTACACCATCTCTTATGTATCTTCATCATTTGTTAGGTCTGACCATAAAACTTCTTCTTCTTCTTTCGGCTGCTCCTGTTAGGGGTCACCACAGCTGAACATCTGTTTCCATTTCTTTCTGTCCCCTGCATCTTGCTCTGTCACACCAACCACCTGCATGTCCTCTCTCACCACATCCATAAACTTTATCTTAGGCCTTCCTCTTTTCCTTTTACCTGGCAGCTTCATCCTTAGCAACTTTTTCCCAATATACTCTGCATCCCTCCTCAGCACATGTCCAAACCAACGTAATCTTGCCTCTCTGGCTTTGTCTCCAAACCTTCCAACCTGGGCTGACCCTATAATATACTTATTCCTAATCCTGTCCACCCTTGTCACACCCAGTGCAAATCTTAACATCTTTAACTCTGCCACATCCAGCTCTGACTCCTGCCTTCTTGTCAGTGCCACTGTCTCCAACCCGTATAACATAGCTGGTCTCACTACCCTCTTGTAGACCTTCCCTTTCACTCTTACTGGTACTTGTCTGTCACAAATCACTCCTGACACTCTTCTCCACCCACTCCATCCTGCATGTACTCTCTTCTTCACCTCTCTTCCACACTCACCATTACTCTGAACTGTTGATGCCAAGTATTTAAACTCATCCACCTTCTCCAACGCTACTCCCTGCATCCTCACCATTCATCTATCCTTCCTCTCATTCACACACATATATTCTGTCTTAGTCCTGCTGACCTTCATTCCTCTTCTCTCTAGAGCATATCTCCACCTCTCCAGGGTCTCCTCCACCTGTTCCCTATTCTCACTACAGATCACAATGTCATATCATTATTCCACTGGGAGGCTCACGCGTGCCCTCCCTCTATACCAGAAGAATGCAAATTTCCTGTAATCACAGCTGCACAGGTAAAAACCACACTCTCCAAAGCCAAGAACACAGCATACATAGGACCTGACAACATCCCAGGCTGCCTTCTACATAAACTACAGAATGAACTGGCACCCCACCTAAGCACCATGTTCAGTCATAGCCTCACCCCAGGCTTTTTGCCACTGAATGGCGCACAATGACGGTTATCCCACTCCACAAAGGGGAGCCACCATGGACCCCGGGAAATATCGTCCCATTAGCTTAACGATCCTGGTCTACAAGGCCATGGAATGTATCATCATGGAACTTGTAAACAAAGACATTGGTAATCTCCAAACTCTGGACCCCACCTACTTTGGGTTTGTAAAAGGCAGATCATGTCTCCTAAACCTGATAGACTTCTTTGAGGCAGTCACCAAAGCTGTAAACGAAGGTAAGGTGGTTCACACAGCCTATCTAGATCTTGCCAAGGCTTTTGCAGCATCCCCCACTCTGGAATTATAGATAAACTCACTAAACTAGATATAAATCCCTATGTCACAAGATGGGTTGCTAACTGGCTCACTGACAGAACCCACACTGTGAAAGTAGCACAATCCAAATCTGACTTCAGACCAGTTAAGTGGAGTACCACAGGGTTCAGTATTGGGTCCTCTCCTGTTTGGTATCTACTTTTCTGAAGTATAGGCTAACACAGAAGATCTTTGGCTAACAAAGTTTGCAGATGACTGCAAACTAGGAGCCATAATCGAAACTCCTAACGATGTGGAGATCCTACAAAAGGGCATCACTGAGACAGATGCCTGGTGTCCAAGCCATGGCCTCAAGCTCAATTCCAAAAAGTGCATTGTCAGCCCCTTTGGTAAAAACTCTGTACCCATGAGCTTACCACATAGGTGGTAGTCTGCTTAACACCGAAAGTGTGATAAGAGACTTTGGGACACAGGTGGACAGTAGTCTCTCCTTTGATAATCACATCACCACAGTAGTCAGGAAATTCTTCTATGTGGCAAACCTCATCACAAAAGGTTTCTCATCCAGGAAAAAAGAGATCATTGTTCCCCTCTACCCATCACTCATTAGACCCATTATAGAGTATAACTCCCCTTTTGGTATGCACCTCACAAGACATCTACAACTGGAAAGGCTGCAGAAATACCTCACAAAGAGAATTACTGGCCTCAAACAGATGCCCTATGCATACCTTCTCAATAAACTCCAGCTTTACTCTGTTGCATATCATCTACTCAGAGGCAATCTCTGCCTAACATACAAAGCTATGTCAAACCCAGAGCTGTTGGACATACTCCACTTTAAGAAATCGCAATCCCTGTGAGCTACATGCTCTAGGGACCTAAACCTTGTCACCACAATAAACATAACATGCTGGAGGGATAGATTCCTGTCCCAAAGACTTACCATATTCTGGAACAAACTACCTATCTTTATCAAACAAAGCTCCTCATTAGCACTCTTCAAGAAAAAAATTTGAAGATTGGATGGGAAATGGGAAAATCACCCCAGGTATCACATCAGTGGCTCTGCTTGACAGGGGCACAGGAAAATAATTTTCTTGGGTGGCCAAAGCCAGGGTACCTTTTTGGCTACGCTTGTATAGGCCCTACGGCCAATAGCCTAGTACCTATCTATGATTTGATTTTTTGTCTTATTTGCCTTTTGAGGCTGAAGAAGGTGCTTTTCCATTGTTGGGGCTGTACCTTAGTCTTATTAGCAACTTTTTGCATTTGTTGTAAATGTTGATGCTGGAGGTCCTGCAGAGTAGTTTTTTTTTTTTTTTTTTACTTGTGGCTCTGGCTTTTATTATTTCTGGAACAGCTGAGTCTACATACTTATAAAAGTGATTGTACAGGGCTTTTGTGTAAGCTTTGGAGTATGTATCGCTTCAAGCTGAGGATGGGGCTTGGAATGCATTTATACCTCCCCCTAGGAGGGTATTGCTTGTTTTGGTGAGTGAAGTTTTTTAGTCTGACTTTATCCTTTATGAGTTCTGGTGTTAGTGCCAGTTCAAAGGCAACTAATTTGTGGTCAGATTTAACTAATGAATGTCCAAGATTTCATTGTGCATCTGTTTGTTGTGTTAGTGAGGACCAGATCTAGTATGTTTGAGCCTTTTTTTGGGGTTTGAACACTTTATTCTAGCTCATTTATGTTAACAAAGTCAAGGAACTTTTGCACTAGTGAGTTAGGGCTAGAGTAAGTTTCCCACTTAATGGTGGGATCATTGAAATCCCCCCGTGACCAGAGTGTTTGGCAATATTTGGATTGACTGCAGTTTGGTTAAGTAGGCCTAATTCACATCATGATCCATGGAGGGGTATCTATGACTTGAATGGGGGTCTTACCTACAGTAATATGAACATGGAGTAACTCGGAGTTGTCCAATCAAACTAGTCGGGAGGTGAATTTATCTCTAATATAGATAGAAATGCCACCTCCTTTGGTTCTCACACATTCATTTTGCGGTCTGAAGGTATTGTAGCATTGCAAGACCAGGCTACTCTGTTAGGCCTTGAATCAGGTTTCTCTGACTGCATAGACATCCACATCCTCCAGTGATGCAGTTTTTGATTTAAGCTTCTACTGTTTAGCAGCATTACCCTTATTTTGTTATGGCTGGCAATTTGTTTTTTTTTGAGACCTTGCCTAAAAAGGCACTATGGGGAGGCAAAATCCTTAGCCAGCAGATGGAAGCCTTGTGATGCCAGGTGCAAAGCAACACGGTTTGTCAACCATGTCATCCCTAACAAACAGAAACTGGATATCCTTTGAGTGACACCAAAAACTAAACCAGTTATTGAAATTATTCATTATACAGTTCAACATTATCTCTGTTCATATAGTCCAGTGAAGTATGTTTCAGGTCATTCACTCCAACATGAGCTATGACACAGTCATAATGATCTGATCCCAATACGCCCCGTCCTCAGAAATAGGAGTCTGTTTAAATAAATATCTCTGTAGACTGTATACTGCATTTTTATAACAATGTTATTTAGTTGTTTTTAAGTTATATAAGTATATATGTTTTATACTTATTGCATCTTGGCGTAATGGTATTTTGACATTACAAAGCATTGTGGCGGTATTTATATATATTTTTGTAGAGACAACTTTTTATGTATTATGAATGTGGTATGGTTTATAATATGTTATAGAGAGTAAGGGGTTAAACTAGTTAGCTAACAGGGTTTATTGATTTAATGCACTGATAGGTTATGAGCTAGAAAGCATTAATATAAAATGGAATGGCAATGCATTGTTTTTTTGTGAAGGTCTGAGGAAGTGGTGTTTGTGACCACGAAAGCGCTAACCATTTTTACTGCTGTTTTATGAATTAAAAATTGCTGCTGGGCATTTATTACGTGTTTGGATTTTTGGCTGCCAGTGGTTGACACACTGGATGGTGCTGTGTGTATTATTGACTTTTAATTTCTTTTGGTTGTTACCTATTTCAGCTTTATATAATTTGTAATTACTGTGAACTGTTATTTTGTAAGCCTTGAATAATATGAGAAACTGTGATACCTTATTGTTTTTCTTCTATGAAGACAACACTTTACTGTCTCAGTACCATACTCTGTAAAATTCATAGTCTCTGAAGGGGCTCTGTGAGCTGTCTGTCTGCCTCTTAATTTGTTATGTATATATATGTGTAAATGGAGCTTTTCTCCTCGGGCCTCCCCTGAAAATGGACATGTATTCAATCGGACTATCCCGGTCAACAAATGTAAAATAAATAAATAGAATAAATACATTTTATGAATAGTAATATATTTGATTCTGGAAAGTCTCTATGCTGTAAGGTAATGTGAATCAATTGTATTATTAACTTTCTCTTTTCCTTTCTATATCTACTTCTAATTACATTTAGTACTAAGTATTTAAATAACATTCTCTCTCTCTCCTTTATTCCTATTCTTTTTTGTTACCAATGTTCATTTTCTCTCTTTTCCCCATTATAAGTACTTTACATACTTTTCCTTTTTAAATAACTATAAATGATGTATGTCTTCTAATTCTTCAGTAATAGTATAATTTGACTTAATACCAAAGTGCATTTTTTCTAGTGGGTCAGTGGTGGGGGTAACAAAGTATTTCTGATTAGTGTTTCTAACTAGATGTTTTAGACTCTTTGTTTAGATACATTTAAACATTAATACAGTACATTAATGGTGTTCTATAGATAGCTAAATATAAGTTTATATATATATATATATATATATATATATATATATATATATAAGGTTCTGTTTTTCCCCCCTCTCACTCTGGCCTGCTTAACTGGTGGGTAAATGATTGAAATGGTATACTATGATTTCTGATTTGAGGCAGCTGTTGTTACCGCTAAATAACTGTTTTTATATGAAAGGGTTAATTTTTTCCATAATGTTGATGTTTGTGAGGAAACTGGTGGTCTGTGTGACTGTTGTCATTCTGTAGATTCATGACATGCACTGACAAGGCACCTTACGTGTTTTTTTTGCATGGTGTAAAATCTAAAAGCATCAAGATCTAAATTGCCCACTGAAAATGCTTTTTTCTTCATTAGAGACAATTTCTGTTGTGCATGAGCCTATTTAAATACTTTTTAACAGGTTAATGAAGCTGCAGCTTAAGGAACCAACAGTGATGACATAATTTGACCTTTTGAACTTGTTAAATGGTTGTGCTTAGAAGTCTTTTCTCTTGAAATTCTGTTATCCTTCACTAGATACTTTAAATGGTAAATAATTAGTTATGATAAAAGTGTTTAACTCCTTTGAAAATACCTATGTTCTCTTATAGATGCACACATTCTGCAGATTCAATGACACAATTAGCAACTAAATGGCATCAAGTGAACTAGGAGCTGCATTAGAAAACTCATTATGCATATTAACATCGGACTTCTGTTATATAACTAAACCTTTAGTAACTAAACAGAGGGTTGTGAGGGCTCCCCTTTTTTCTCTCTTCCCCCCTTCCTGATGAAAGACATCAACATAGATATTAATACATATGAGCAATGTGTATATAATTGCAAAATATTATAGTTATGCTGTAATAAAGGTTTATATATATATATATATATATATATATATATATACACACACACACACACATATATATATATATATATATATATATATATATATATATATATATATATATATATTAACAGATCCTTATATGAAAAATGTTAAGATGACTGACAAAATGGTTACATTAGCTGATGTTTCTTGAAAAGTCTTGGAAATAATGACAATCTTCTTAACCTTCAGCTTCTAATGTTTACACATACTTTGATCTGATGTGTATTTCTGGTATATCTACATATTAGAGGTGCTATCGTCATATATGTGACATATTCATATAGCTTCAGATATATTGGACACTCTCATTATAATGTATATTTCATGGATTCAAATTTCTTTAGTTGCTATTGTAATTCTTTTTTGTTTTTATACTATATTCTAAGCATAAATGGAGAATTTATGTTGTTTGGTATTGGAGAGGTGGTGGATGGATGGTTTAGTTAAGTTTTAACTAAACCAGAAACTTTATGTTTCACACATAAGTTTGTAAATAGTTTGGGGTTTTTGAAAGTACTGCTTAATACATGTTATGCATCCATGATAAGTAAGTTTTCGGTAGATTTCAAGTCAACATTGAAGAAAGGTCTTTCAGTTAGTAATAACATACACATTATAGTCAGTGGCTTATAAATGTTTATCAATAAATATTAATTGTTTCAACAATAATGTCAAACGAGCTGGTTTGCTTAAATATATCAAAATGCATAAAGCCCAGATCATCTTTTTATAGGAAACCCATCTATTAAAAAAAGATCTACAAAAATAGTCATTCAGTGGCTATACCATTCTGGCTGATTCAGGTTTTATATGTTCATAGGTTCATAAGTTGGTACTGAACTATCGGCCCTATGGCCTATACAAGCCTAGCCATAACAATTCCCTGGCTATTTCACTGACATGATCCCCGGGGTGAATTTCCTATCTCCCATCCAATAGTCAAGGTTCCTTTTGAAGAGTGCCAAAGAGGCACTCTGCTTGACATGTATGGGCAGTCTATTCCAGAATCTGGGGAGTGTCTGGGTCAGGAACCTATCCCTCCAGCATGTTTTGTTCATTGTGATGACAAGGTTTAGATCCCTGGAGTGTGTGGCTCTGAGGGACTGGGATTTCTTTAAGTGTAGCATGTCCAACAAGCTCTGGGTTTGACATGGCCTTGTATGTTAAGAAGAGATCATATCTAAGTAGATGATATGCAACAGAGTAGAGCTGGAGTTTTTTTAGATGGTCAGCATAAGGCATCTGCTTTAGGCCTGTGATTCTTTTAGTGAGGTATTTCTGCAGCCTTTCCAGTTGTTGCAGATTTCTTGAGAGGTACATACCAAATGGGGCATTGTATTCTATAATGGGTCTAATGAATGATGAGTACAGTGGGACAGTGACCTCCTCTTTTTCTGGATGAAAAGCCCTTAGTGATGAGGTGTTCCACAAAGAAAAATTTTCTGACTGTTGAGATGATGTGGTTATCGAAGGCGAAACCATTGTCCAAGAGAAGGAGCACTCTTATTCTCTGGAAAAATACTTATACTACACTAAGAATTATAAATACAATTTCGGATAAAGATGGGATGCTAAGCTTGGTTATTTTGGAAATCAATAGGATGTATTATACTTTAATTAATACATACTGGATACCAGGACTGAGTACTAAATATGTTGACAAATTTCTGGACCTGATTACTTTAAATGCAAAGGGGAAATTATAGCAACAGGTGATTTTAACTGCCTATTATCAGACAATGATACTTCTTAAAATGGTAAAATAAAACTAACATCTCAAGCCAAAGTTAAATGATTTTACAAACCAGATATGCATGGTCTAAGAGAACATTTTCCTTATTGTATACTAACTATTCATATTGGTTTGGTACATAAACATTGATAAGGTCTTTGTATCAAACAATATATACTCTAAAATAAGTGATATATCTATAATGACCTGTCCACTTTTGGGCAATAATGCTATAAACTTTACATTAAGTATACATACAGATGATTTAATATTCCTACAGAGAATTCCTGCTTATATGACTAAGTTGAATGACTTTAGGGAATGGATAATGAAAGAAATAAACATGTTTATGGAAACAAATGATAATGGTGAAGTGACTGATACAATACTATGGGACACCTTTAAAGTTTATATATATGGTAGAATAAAATACCTTAAAAAAGGAGAGAGTGGGACAGAGAACTTTTAGACTTACAAAAAAAAATAGACAAGATAAAAATTGATGCAAAAGCAAGTAACAAAGTAGTACATAACGAAATTACTAAGTTAAATCAAAAATACTAATCATAAGGTAGCCATAAACCTGGAAACATTGAAATTACAATCTTATGCTGTAAATTCCAAATATCTACATAAAATAGCAGTAAAATCCAAAAAAAAAAAATCTAAATCTTATTAATCAGATTAAATATAAAAGTGATGGTTCAGTTAAGAGGACATCTAACTTAATGGGCATTGTAGAAGTGTTCAAAAACTATTATAAAGATATAAATAATAACACACCACTTTTGGAGAGAGATAATGTAATAAATACTTTTATTCAAGAAAATATAACTACTAAGGTGTCAATGCAACAAAATAACACATTAAATAAATAAATAACACTAACAGAAGTGAAAGAGCAAATAAAAAAAAATAAAAGATAATAAAGCTCCAGGACTGGATGGAATAATCCCTGAACAATATAAGATTTTTACTGAATATATAATAAAAAATGATGAATGCCTTTACTATGGTTAAGCAAAAATGTATAACACCCCCATTGTGGAAATACTCAATTATCTCCCCCATATTAAAAGAAGGAAAGGACCCCAAATCTTGTGATTCATATAGGCCAGTTTCATTACTAAACACTGATTATAAAATTTTCATGACAATATTAGCTAATAGGATAAAGAAAACATTACCTAAGCTAATACATAATGATCAGACTGGGTTCATTCTTCATAAAGAAGTGCAAGATAACATTATTAAATTACTATCATTAATAGACATAGCATGCAAATACAAAAAACAACTATTATCAGCCTAGACATAGAAAAGTCTTTTGATTCTATTAGTTGGTCTTATTTACAAAGAATTCTGATTGGTTTTGAATTCTCCTCAGATTTTGTCAACTTATTAATGAAAATTTATAGTGGGGCACAAGCTTATGTGAAAATTGGATCATGTCTATCCTCACCACTAGAAATCCTCAAGGGAACTAGACAAGGTTGTCCTTTGTCACCATTATTGTTTGCTCTTTCAATAGAACCTTTTGTTACATATATCAGAAACAAACAAAATATAAAAGGCTTTCAAATTGATAAGAACTATTGTCCTAAGGTACAATTATTTGCTGATGATATGTTGTTAACGTTGGGTAATATAGATGGTTCTTTGCATGATACTATAAATACCTTAAACAAGTTTGAAAGAATTTCAGGGCCTAAATTTAATCATAATAAATTCAAAACAATACTAATTAACAAAAAAAGAATAAAAAAAAAAAACCTGAGAGAGAATAGTCTGTTTAATTGGGAGAATGACGTATTAGCATATTTGGGTGGCAGTATAAGGAGTACATGGAAAGAGTCTGTTAAACTAAACTACAATAATTTAATAACCACCATTAGTGAACTAATCAAAAGCTGGAATAAAATGTTCTTCATAATGGAGGATAGGCTCTCTTTAATTAAAATTATAATTTTACCTAAAATGTCATTTTATATACAGTCATTGATACTACCCCCTCCAAAAAACTTATTTCAAAAATAGATTCCACACGACTTAAATTTTTATGGTTCCCTTAAAACCTAGGATTGCATATAAATGGCACATTAGAGCTTGGAACAGTAATGGGATAGCATTCCCTAGCTTAGATCTTTATTCCAAATCAGTTATAATTTATGTAATATTACACTGGATCACACCTACCTATATATCTGGCTGAAAACAATATATGAGATTCATATAACTGATGTCAGAACTGTAGAAAATCAGTTTATGGAACAATATGGAATACGTAGAGTTAATTGGCTTTTACATGAATTTTGTTTATTTAATAAAAAGTTTGATCATTTTTCTTATGGCATTAATCAAATATTTAATAACTTTAAAAATATAATTGATTGTAATTACAACATTAAACAATTTCTATTTCTTATATTCCCTATAGCATACTCTCCTGATTGCCTAGATTCTTTCAGCATCAATGCAATGCAAAAATTAAAGGAAAATAACTTGATATTCTGGCATCCGTTTATTGAAAATAAGAGTATTAAACCACTAAACTCTCTTCTTTGTAGTTTTGATAATATTCAAGACAGTTGGTTGTTTATACACTCATTACGTCAGTTTATAGAAAACAAAATAAGAGTGTCAATCAACCTAGAGACTGAATCTATACCTAGTTTGATTCAGCTTTTTATTACGTGTCTTGAAAAGACAGATAATCAAAAATTAAGTATCTCACCTATCTATAAAATACTAAGAGAAGACACTCTAAAGTTTGATTCAGATTTTTGAAATTACTATGTAAAGATTAACGTTGAGCAAATATCTGCTGAATCCAAAAAAAATGTTATTGAATTCTACGTAGTGTACCTCTTCTTCATCATAAATCTTATACTTAAAATCAGTGAAAATAAATGTTGGAAATGTGATGAATTACTAGATGCCAACTGGGTTCACATGTTCATTGAATGTAGAAATGTTGTTCAATACCGGAAATACTTCATATATTTTGTAAATGCTGTATGGTCTGATAACTGTCATATTTCCAACTCATTAATCCTGTTCAGTGTTCCTATACCTAATGTAATACCTAAATTTCAGATTCAGTTACTCTGGCCAATTCTTGCAATTGGCAGAAAAGTTATTACTTTGAACTGGAAAAGTGAACAGGATTTTATGTTTAATGATTTTATTAATTTAGCAAAAGTTGTTTGTGAAAAAGAAATGCAAACCATTTGTTAGATAACTCATAACATTACTCATAAAAAATAGCATGGCAAAAATTGGAAAACCTTTTGAACAAATACTGATAACTTCTCATGGATAAAATGATTATCATGGATGAATGTAAATATCGTAAATAGTTTTGTTATTGTTTTGTTGTATTTGTTATATGTACATTTGCATATGTTTATAATGAAAACAAAATAAAAATGTTTTTGAAAAAAAAATGAAGCAGCAAGTGGACAGTCGGCACATGCCAAAATCATACAGAATACACATATTGAGACTGCATTCCTTAATTGTAGCATTATTTGACTTCTTATTACATATGTGTCACATTTTAATGAGCTTATATATAGAAAAGAAGATGAAGATCTGATACGAGTTAATGCAGAACATATACAAAGATTCATCAAGTTTGAAAAGCAGTACTTTGTAAGGATTACCAGAAAAAAAAATCAAGCAAGGCTCAAGTATATAGCAGCATAATTCATCACAAATAAAAGTAGAGTGGTTCATTTGAAAACAAGGTTAAATGATTGGATGGGATCATACAAAAAGTAGGCACGTACCAAGATATTGTGAACTTATGCCATAGAAATATAATAGAAGTGTTGGGACATTGTAGGCAAGTCTGCTGAGAGAACAGGGTGCATGTAAGAAAAAAAATACAGGAAGTTACAGGTTTTTATTGAGAGATGCTAACATACATTTTAAGGTTCATCTCAGTGGTAGAGACATCATTGTTACAAGGATACAGCCACAAGTAAAGTGTTTGAAGATTAATGTAATAGAATCTGCCTAAAAGGTTTAATACAATTTAAAATGTACTCCTTAAAACATACTCTTAAGGAAAGAACAAAGGTGCTAATTTAGAGGAAACATTTACGTTTTTCTTGGGAATAAAGAACTTGATGGGGGACATCAGAAGCAAATATGTGTAGTGGTCATGATAACATGAGGAACATAACATAGTATAGCTCTAATGAATTAGTGGTCATGATAACATGAGGAACGTAACAGAGTATAATGAATTAGTGGTCATGATAACATGAGGAACGTAACAGAGTATAATGAATTAGTGGTCATGATAACATGAGGAAAGTAACATAGTATAGCTCTAATGAATTAGTGGTCATGATAACATGAGGAACGTAACAGAGTATAATGAATTAGTGGTCATGATATCATGAGGAACGTAACATAGTATAGCTCTAATGAATTAGTGGTCATGATAACATGAGGAACGTAACATAGTATAGCTCTAATGAATTAGTGGTCATGATAACATGAGGAACGTAACAGAATATAGCTCTAATGAATTAGTGTTCATGATAACATGAGGAACGTAACAGAGTATAGCTCTAATGAATTAGTGGTCATGATAACATGAGGAACGTAACAGAGTATAATGAATTAGTGGTCATGATAACATGAGGAACGTAACATAGTATAGCTGTAATGAATTAGTGTTCATGATAACATGAGGAACGTAACAGAGTATAGCTCTAATGAATTAGTGGTCATGATAACATGAGGAACGTAACAGAGTATAGTAAAAAAAAAATCCTCTTTGAAAAAATATATCCATCTAATTCATTAGAGCTATAAACTGTTTACTGGTTCTTGCTGGGACAAAAGGTTTTCAGGTTATTTGTTTTATATGACAAACATTAACCCATAACAAGC
The DNA here is from genome assembly GCF_019279795.1 of Protopterus annectens. Taxonomy (NCBI): domain Eukaryota; kingdom Metazoa; phylum Chordata; order Ceratodontiformes; family Protopteridae; genus Protopterus; species Protopterus annectens. The sequence continues at coordinate 729,455,488 of NC_056750.1, forward strand.
CAAACTCCAAGCAGTTATAGTTACCCTGCAATCAGAGTCATTCCTATCAGAATAATGAACCAGTACTTCCCCAAAACTTCTCTAGTCAGCCAGACTGTATTATATATATGTATATATATATATATATATATATATATATATATATATATATAAATCTCACACACAGTAAACCCAGACACCAAAATTGTCAGCAATATTCCACACATCACCAAGGCCACCACAGTATCCATAATCCATCATATGCTGGGGTTCTTGCTTGAATCACAAAGATCTACAAAACACAATCCAGGTACAAAGCACACTCAGAAAAGTAGAATGAAGTATCCACCAAGCACAAATAAATCGATGCTCAAAGGAAAAAATGCTTTAATAAGCACTGTAAAAAACACTCCAATACAAAGACCGGGTCTAGAAATACAAAAGCAATAACGTATCCACTATCACGCTTTGCCGCCAACTTCATCAGTTAAACATCCATCTTTAAAAGTTAAATGCTTTTATATGTTTTTCAAATTACATCACAGTACTAAAAGCCAATCATGTTGGACCATTTACTAAGGTTAATTGTTGGAACTGATTGGTTCATACAGTCTTCACAAGCCAAGGTTAAAACCACATCTCTGAATAAAATAAATCCACACTTTAATTACAATAATAATTTAAAAACTTCTTTAAAAGTTGATTAAAAACATTATTTTGTAACACCATTTAAAATAATTTAAAATGCTTTCTACATTAAATGTGAATGAAGCATGTGAATCTGGGTTTAAAATGACACCATCTTCTGGCCAAAGTGTATAATTACAACTGAACCAACAGCTGGTAATATAAAATCCTGAGAAGGGTATGTTTCTTGTAATTCGCAACAAAAGAACATAACAAAAGTTTTTAAACATTGTTTTAGCTCTTTGTATTAGAGTTTTGCAGCTCTCAACTTCAATACTGGAGCTAATGATACCATGTCATTCGCCCTAAGTTACGGTTAGCATCTAAAAAGTTGCCAATACAGTTCCTTGTATTCAATAAGTGTTTCCCACATCCCACCTCTTGGGTTAGTGGGGACAACTTCAAGTATAAAAAGAATAACCTGATGTGTTACATTTGGCTGAATGCTTGCTAAGTTTTTCTCATTCATCACCTTGACATCGTATAAGTGCTCATATATTCTCTGTCTGAGCTTTCTTCATCTTCCCACGTAGAAGGAGGGACATTTTTACAAACAGCCAGATATATGATGCCTTTGGTGTCACAGTTAGCAAATGTATTCAATTGCAAGGTCATATTTCTTGCTTCTAAAAAATTGTTTCACCACAATGCAAATGTGTGCAGTATTTACATCTCCCACATTTGTATAATCCTTTCTTGGTTCTATTGCTACTGTTCTGTGTGTTGACATTTGTCCTTCCTTCCAAGTAGTTTTTGATGCTCTTCCCTTTCCGATAGACATGGGACAACTCTTTATCGAAAATATGTTCAAGGTCTGAAAATTTCAAAACTATGCCATTCCCTTGAAAAATGTTCCTAATAAAGGCTGATTGTTCATTGAAGGTTGTAATTAACCCTGTTTCTTTTGCCCCAAAATTACTTGCTTGTCCTTTATTGTGGGTTAATTGTTCTTCTTCACCTAAAATAGGTGCAAATACATCTGTTCTTTTTGTGTTGACTTCTTCTAGTATTTTATTGAACATTTCCAAAGGATACCCTCTCTGGGTAAAAGGCCCTTAAGAAGTTGGTTTCTTCAGAGAAGACTTTGTTGTCTGAAGTCATTCTGCTAGATCTGACCAATTGACCCTTTATTACCCCTTTCTTCTGGTGGGGTGGCAACTCGTGTAATGCAGATAAGAATTGAGAAGGTTTCTTTTCTGAAAATCCTTGATGTAAATTTCCTTCCCTTTTCTCTATGTGGACATCTAGATATTTCAGTTCTTGTTCATCAAAGTTGCCAGTAAAAGCCAAAAGGTCGTAGTATTGTTTACGTGTATTAAAAGATTGTTGAAATTTTCTCTACTACCCTTCCAAAAGAAACACAGATCATCTAAGTACCTAGTATAAAGGGAGCATTCCTTAAATAGGGGTTTCTGATGAGAAAATTTTCTTCCCAAAAGGCCATGATGATATTTATAGGCTGGTGCACAGTGTGCACCCATTGCAACGCCTTTTCTTGTTTGAAGTACTCCCTTGGAAATAGATGAAATTGTTTTTGAGAACTATTTCCATCAATGTCAAAATGTTCGTGAAGTCAATGTGTGTCAGTTTTTGCTTTCTATTAATTTCTCCTCAAACCAAGATAAACCCAGGTCATGTGGAATACAACCAAATAGGTCTATAACGTCCATGGTTCCGAAAGAAGTGTTCTCACTGTATAGCGTAGGTTTGATTCTTCTCAACAGGTCCCAAGAGTCTTTTAAAATGTTTTCACATCCTTCAAGGACATGTTTAATCTTGTGATCAACATATTTTGCTAATGGAGCTGTTATAGAACCCTCCGCTGACACTATCGGTCTAAGGGGGGGTCGCAGGCTTTTATGAACTTTGGGTATTCCAAAAATGCAGGGAATTTTCGGTTTGTCAACTACCAAGAATTTGTACGTGTCTTGATCTATTGAACCCTGCATTAGCATGTCATAAAGTAAAGCCTGGATCTTTCTATAGGCTATGTTCACTTCATTGATAGACACTCTAGTGTATTTGTCTGGATCATTTAGTAAATCCAACATTTTCCTTCATATTGGATAGTTTCCATGACCACGACCCTCCTCCCTTGTCAGGTTTCATAACTCTCAGATTGTGGTTGTCACTAATAGCTCTTAAGGTGTTTTTCTTCCGTTGTTAAATTGGAGTGAAAGGTTTTGTTGTCAGGTGGGATCTAATTTCATGTTCTACCTTAAGCTCAAAGTTCTTAAGTTCGGGGTGTGTGGGAGGGTTGAATGTGCTTTTCCGCTTCAAGACCTGTCTATCATAGTCTACAGTTTTGTCCTTGAAAACAGCTCCAAATTCTTTTCCCGGATAAACAACTTGATGTCTATCAGAAGTTTAAAGATGTCCGTTTTTTGTGTGGGAACAAAAGTGAAACCTTTAGAAAATAAATCGAACCAACTCTTGTTGATGCTGACACTAGAATAATTGTAAATGTTAAATCCATTGAATGTCCAGGTATTGAGAATGTTGGTGATACCATCTTCTAATTCCAACCCTGCCTCGTCTGGAAAGGTCTCCCCTTCCCTGTAGTTTTTGAATTGTAATAAACCTTCCCTTGTTGCATGAGTCTCTCTGATCTCCTTAATGGGGCATATTCTTCTGGCCCTGGGGCTTGTTCCTGTTGTTCATCAATTTCCACTTTCCCCCATTCACATTCGTGTGTCTCTTGCCTCCTGGTTCACATAACTATTTCTGTAAGTAGTTCTTGGTTTGGGGTAGTGTGTTTTGTTTTTGTACTCATCTTGGTCCCTTTTGATTTTCCCTATTTTCCTAGTCTGAACCTCCTTGCATTTAGCATCTACTTTGTGAAACACATTTTGGTATTTTAATTTATTGGCTTCAATAGAATACAACAAATCGTTTGTAATAGCTTTGTTGGTTTTTTCAATGTCTAATTGTAGCTTTTCCATAACCCTTTCATTATTATTAATAATAGCTTTCATTATATTCATGCCACAGTTATCAAAAATAGAAATGAGCTTGTTACAAAATTCAGACCCATCAACAACATTGTTAGGGTATTTGCCACCACAGTATCCATAATCCATCATATGCTGGGGTTCTTGCTTGAATCTCAAAGATCTACAAAACACAATACAGGTACAAAGCACACTCAGCAAGTTAAGCCTACCCCTTAGATGCTGAGCCTGTAAGGCAGACAGTGACTGAAACAAACATTCTTGCTGTAGGTCACTATATTCTAAGACATACAGATGTGCCTCTTGCTAGGATAAGCAAGGAAAAAGTGACAAGTTAGCTGCTTGTCTAGTGCCAGAATCCATCAAATTGTGCATGCACTCAAGTCTTTGAACAACAAGTACCAGTATGACTCAGTCATGGTTCATGCCGGTGTCACTGACTTGAAGTGTACTTCTCTGGACTATATATAGAAAGATATGCTAGAGCTCTCAGACTGAGACCTAGCACTGAGCAGCATTCTACCTTTTCCAAAGATGATACTGTGATAGGAGCAAAAAATAGTTTATTTCAATACTAAGCTGAGTTTTTGTTGTTATTCAAATGGAGACCAATATATTTGTCAGCCTGGCTAGATAAAATCGACAGACTATGCTGCTTCTCTGGGGATGGCCTGCATGTATAAACTGTAGGGTTCTGATTATTGGTAAAGACATTGCTCACCCCCATATTGGCTTTTTAGGGAAATGCCAACCTATTAAACTTATCAACACAAGGAAACAAGCAAAGGAAAATATGAAGGTGTTATTTATCAGTGCTCGGAGCCTAAACAAGATACTCCACTCCCTACAATGCATTTTTACCATGGAGGAAATTGAAATCTGTGTGGTGCCATATACATGGTTTAAAACAGCAAAGAGCACTCTGCCTGTGGAAGGCTAAAGCATCTTCCATATGTTTAGACCAGCTATTGCTCAGGAGAGGAAAAATGTAGAGGTGTCTCAAAGATACCCACATAAAGGCTGGTAAAGCCGCTTGATGCTCCATGGCTTCTTCATGTCCAGATAGCCATCAGAATGTTCCTTGTGCCATATGTTAGCTAGCTATAGAACTCTCTCTATGACACAAAGAATGCTGCAATGCCTATGTACAGGAAATATAATCAGTTTGTATTTAATCCAGCCATTTTCTTTGGCTATCTGTACAATCCAGCTATAGACCTTTACCACTACCAGTGTAGAAGCACAGAGATTCCTGGATTTTCTCAATACAAATACCCCAAAACAATTAGAATGCACACTAAGGGGAATAATATCTTGGCTCTTGTCCTTACTAATACGGGAGCATCTTACACCATCTCTTATGTATCTTCATCATTTGTTAGGTCTGACCATAAAACTTCTTCTTCTTTCGGCTGCTCCTGTTAGGGGTCACCACAGCTGATCATCTGTTTCCATTTCTTCCTGTCCTCTGCATCTTGCTCTGTCACACCAACCACCTGCATGTCCTCTCTCACCACATCCATAAACCTTATCTTAGGCCTTCCTCTTTTCCTTTTACCTGGCAGCTTCATCCTTAGCATCTTTTTCCCAATATACTCTGCATCCCTCCTCAGCACATGTCCAAACCAACATAATCTTGCCTCTCTGGCTTTGTCTCCAAACCTTCCAACCTGGGCTGACCCTCTAATATACTTATTCCTAATCCTGTCCACCCTCGTCACACCCAGTGCAAATCTTAACATCTTTAACTCTGCCACATTCAGCTCTGACTCCTGCCTTTTTGTCAATGCCACTGTCTCCAACCGGTATAACATAGCTGGTCTCACTACCCTCTTGTAGACCTTCCCTTTCACTCTTACTAGTACTTGTCTGTCACAAATCACTCCTGACACTCTTCTCCACCCACTCCATCCTGCATGTACTCTCTTCTTCACCTCTCTTGCACACTCACCATTACTCTGAACTGTTGATGCCAAGTATTTAAACTCATCCACCTTCCCCAACGCTTCTCCCTGCATCCTCACCATTCATCTATCCTACCTCTCATGCACACACATATATTCTGTCTTAGTCCTGCTGACCTTAATTCCTCTTCTCTCTAGAGCATATCTCCACCTCTCCAGGGTCTCCTCCACCTGTTCCCTATTCTCACTACAGATCACAATGTCATCTGCAAACATCATATTCCACGGGGACTCCTGTCTGATCTCATCTGTCAACCTGTCCATCACCATTGCAAATAAGAAAGGGCTCAGAGCTGATCATTGATGTAATCCCACCTCCACCTTAAATGCATCTGTAACTCCCGCTGCAGACCTCACAGCTGTCACACTACCCTCGTATATATCCTGTACCATTCTTACATACTTCTCTGACACTCCCGACTTCCTCATACAATGCCACAACTCCTCTCTAGGCACCCTGTTATATGCTTTCTCTAAGTCCACAAAGACACAATGCAACTCCTTCTGACCTCTGTACTTGTCCATCAACACTTTCAGAGTAAACATTGCATCTGTAGTGCTCTTTCCTGGCATGAAATCATATTGCTGATCACTAATCATCACGTCCTTTCTTAACCTAGCTTCCACTACTCTTTCCCATAACTTCATGCTGTGACTGATCAATTTAATCCCTCTGTAGTTCCTACAGATCTGCACATCACCTTAATTCTTAAAAATCAGTACCAAAACACCTTTTCTCCATTCCTCAGACATCCTCTCACTTTCCAAGATTTCATTAAACAATCTAGTTAAAAACTCCACTGCCATTATCACCTAAACACCTCCATGCTTCCACAGGTATGTCATCTGGACCAACAGCCTTTCCATTCTTCATCATCTTCATAGCTATCCTTACTTCCTCCTTGCTAATCCACTGCACTTCATGACTCACTATCCGCACATCATACAACCTTCTCTCCCTCTCATTCTCTTCACTCATCAGCTCCTCAAAGTACTTTTTCCATCTGCTTAAAACACTCTCCTCGCCTGTGAGTATGTTTCCCTCATTATCACCCTTACCTGCTGCACATCTTTACTAGCTCGGTCCCTCTGTCTAGCCAATTGGTACAGGTCCTTTTCTCCCTCCTTAGTGTCCAGCCTTTCATACAACTCCTCATACGCCTTATCCTTAGCCACCTCTCTCTTTGCCATGTACCTCATCTCCTTATACTCCTGTCTACTTTCTTCATCTCTCTGACAATCCCACTTCTTCTTCGCCAACCTCTTTCTCTGTATACTCCCCTGTACTACCTCATTCCACCATCATGTCTCCTTGTCATCCTTCCTCTGTCCAGATGTCATATCAAGCACCTTTCTAGCCGTCTCCCTTATTAGCTCTGCAATAGTCACCCAGCTATTTGGTAACTCTTCACTGCCACCCAGTGCCTGTCTTAACTCTTCCCTGAACTCCACCTCCCAATTACCCTTTTCAATTTCCACCATTTAATCCTTGGTGCTGCCCTCACACTCCTCCTCTTCTTGATCACCAATGTCATCCTACAAACCACCATCCTATGCTGCCTAACTACAGTTTCCTCTGCCACCACTTTACAGTCTCCAATCTCCTTCAGACTGGCCCTCACCTGTGTGCAACTCCCTCCACTCTTGTATGTCACCCTATGCTCCTCCCTCTTGTTAAAATACGTATTCACAACAGCAATATCCATCCTTTTCGCAAAATCCACTACCATCTGACCTTCTGCATTCCTTTGCTTAACATCATACCTACCCCATCAGTTCCTTATCCCCTCTGTTCCCTTCACCAACATGCCCAGTGAAATCTGCTCCAATCACCACTCTCTCACCCTTGGGTACAGTCATCACCACTTTATCCAACTCACTCCAAAATAAACAGTCTCCCTCAAAATACAACTGAAACCAGAGATTACTTCCACCTTTTGAAATTTCTTTAAGACAAACTTTATACTCCGAAGTAATACATTGGCAAGTTTCAGATCCCCGCCAAACCCAGTAACTCCACTAAATGTGCAAAAACACACCACCACACTATATCGGCATGTAAACAGCTATATAGATGCAGCTGTACCTTGTAGAAACAAGTGTAGGGCAAACCACAGAAACAAACCTACACTATGAAACCATAATATCAACAAGCTATACAGGAAAAAGTGAATAATTGTGACCAAAGGTAAGAAAAGTACTTCCCAGAATGTTAGGGCTCTTGTCACTGAAATAAACAATTCAGGAGCTTAATAAAATCCATCAAAGCCAAGTTGGAGGCTGAAATAGCTATTCAAATCAAAGATAATCACAAGGCTTTTAGTTATGTTTATAATCTCAACAGCACGATGTAGCAAAAGACTGAGCTTCTCTAACTTTACCCCTCTCTCCTCCTTCTGCCCCTCAAGTTATACATGAAAATTACTCCCCTCCAGCTACCACACAAGACTAAGTCGTCAAGGTGATATCAAAAGCTAAAAATACTGCATCTATGGGTCCCGAAAACATCCTTGTATGCATTTTTAATAGCATGAATCAAAATATAGCCACACCCCCATAGCAACACTGTTCAATCTCATCCTTACAGGGTTTTTTACAAGCAAATGGAGAACAGCTACAATCGTTCCCCTGAATAAGGGAGTTCCGTCCACAGATGCAGGGAATTACAGACCCATAAATCTGATCAGCCACATATGTAAAGTCATAGAAACACTTCTCATGGAATTAATCAGTCAGGACATACGGAACCTCCAAACCCTGGATCTGTCTCAGTTTGGCTTTGTCAAGGGCATGTCATGCTTCACTCAGCCTGGTCAACATTTTTAAAAAGGTCACCAAACCAATGAATGAAGACAAAGCTTTTGACACAATTCGCCAATCGGGCATGACAGAAAAGCTAAATAAACTGGTGGAAAAAACCTATACCACCTGGTTCACAGATATGATGGCACAGTGGTGCAGCGGTTAACGTCACCTCACAGCAAGAGGTTCTCCAGTTCAATTCTCAGCTGGGTACCTACTGTGCGGAGTCTGAAAGTCCTCCCTACATCCATGTGGGTTTCCTCTGGGTCTTCCAGATTCCTCCCACGTTACAAAGACATGGATCTGGAGTGTTTCTCCCCAGACTGCCACTGAAAATTGGCTCGTTATAGGTCAATGTTGCACAGTAAACAAATGTTTGAAATAAAAAAAAAAAAAAAAGGCTAGGACTGACTAAGTTTGCAGATGACTGCAAGCTGGGAGCAGTCACCGAATCCCCAAATGACATAGCCATCCTACAAGGTGTGTCCCAATTAAATAATTTTACCAGAATCATGGAATGAAACTAAATGAATTTTTGTATCCTTTGCGAAGTCATCTTCCCCAGGGAACTACCACATTGTCAATATCCCTAAGAGTTGGCACAGTTGTTCAGGAATTGGGAACTTATCTGGAAAGTAACCTAACTTTTCACCACCGTGTCCATTGTTGTAAGAAAGTCATTCTATACTGCACAGATTATAAACAAAGAGATTGTGTCTGGATTAAGGGATACCATTGCACCCCTTTACTCAGCCATGATTTGGCCATTTGTTGAATATAATGCCCCTTAGGCATGTATCTGTCTAGACAAAAGCAGCAGTTGGAACTCCCACATAATACTTTACTAAAAGGGATACAAGACCTAAACATGTCCTACATGAACTGACTCATTGGCCTGTAACTATACTCTGTATCCTACAGCCTGCTAAAAGATGAGATGTGTCTTGCATACACGGCATCCTCTGATCCAACACTAATGAATTTACTGCACATCAGCAAGTCAAATGGCATAACAAGTAATCATTTTATAGATCAAAACCTCTTCTGCAACATCAGTAGAATTATTTGGAGGAACAGGTATATCTCGCAGAGGATACTGCTTATCTGGAACAGGCACTCCATGCATATAAAACAAAGATCATCCCTGTCCTTATTTAACTTGAATCTGTGGATGGGAAACAGAAAAGTTACCCCAGGGCTGTCCCCTGTACCATGAATGGACAGAGGTAGTTTGTAATCATTTATCCCATGCATGAGCCCCCTCAAAGTATCTATGGTATGAGCCCAGTTATTCTCATTATTTTCATAATTATTGACCATGCAATAGGTATGACCAACCTCTAACCAAATGGGATAGGTTAATTTGAGCAGAAAAAGGGAAAATGGCCCAGAAGGGCAGCTAGCCAAGAACTTGTGTATGAATCTATGAAAGAGGGCTTATGCATTATGAAACCTGCATTATGCAGCTTAAGTTTCTATAACAGTAAAAGAACTTGGGAAACCCATGAAAGGAAGATGATTTACAATAGCAGAACTGGGCACAGGCTGTGCTTACCTGCCAGGCTTTGTATTTTGGGAATTAGGGAATGTCAATATATTTGAGTGTCTTTCAACAAAACAAACAACAACAAAAATACAGTTCAAAAGATGCCAGAAGTACAAACAATTCTTACACTGGAATCATTTATACTTCTGTGGTGTTTAGAGCTGCTTTTTTGATTTATTTTATTATGTTTGTCTGAGTAAGCCTTATGTTTTTATAATTAGACACAAGTGCATGTATTACACAGAAGTGTGTTTTATATGGACACTTTGTGAAAAAAATTAAATGCTTTAGTTTTTGTTTTTAGAAAGATAATCTGTTATTTTCCAGAACATCAGTGAGGAGGCTGATTTGTTATATACTAGCTTTAGGCTAGGCTTATATAGGCCCTAGGGCCAATAGCCTAGTACCTACCTATGAACCTACGAACTGTGTACAATGCCTCTCAGTTTATTGGAATGTGTGCTGTTCACTTGAAAAAAAGACAGTTTTTGGCTATTGATAATCAGTTCCAAGAAAATGTTCTTGTTCAGTAATCTTCTGTTTGTGTGATTAACAAAAGTTTGCAATCAATACTTTTTTCTCTGTAGCACAACTACCATATGACAATAATTTCTACCTGTGTATGTTAATGCCTTCAACTCATATAGGTTCATAGATGTATACTGGGCTAATGCCTAATAGGGTCATCATAAGCTTACCCATAAACCCAAATGTGACCTACAAATTTGTATATGGGGTGAGTTACCAACTTCCTCTGTCCAACAGAGACATAGAATCCAGACAATTACCCATCAATTGTTCCAAATTTTGTTTAAATAGGGTTAGGGATGAACTCTGATTCACATGGATGGGGAACCTGCTCCAGAAAATGGGAATTCTCTGAAAAACATATTCTCTCTCCAATATGCCTTATTTATGTTGTGAGAAAAATTTAGGTCTTTTGATCTAGTAGCTCTGATGCTGTTTTTCATTGATGTACAAAAGGCTCAGCTAAACTGCATTCAGGGATGCCTTGTATGCCAGGCAAAGATCACTTCTCAGAAGTCTGTATGATACTGAGTAAAGAGACAGGCCTTTGAGGTGATAAGCATAGGACATTAAGTGTTCTCCCTATATTCTTTTTGAAAAGAAATTTTGTGGGCATTCTAGCTGCTGCATATATCTGGTGAGGTGCATACAGAAGTGGGCGTTATACACTATGATGGGTCTGATGATGACTGAGTACAGTGGTATGATGACCTTTCTGTACCTAGATGCTATACCCTTACTTATAAGTTGAGCAACACATAAGGATTTTCTTACTACCTTAGGCATATGTTGGTCAAAAGCTAGGTTACTATGTACATGAGTTCCCAGATTCCTGACTTGTGAATAACTCTTAGTAGTGTTTTATTGATGACATAGTTACTTGGGGTGGGGGGGATGAACAACATCCAAGAAGGTACTATAACACATTTCTTAATACTGAGCTTTAAGCCATGGATTTGGCACCAAGCATTTGTCAATGTTAAACCTTCCCTGAAGTGTGTTCTAATCTTTGGGGAGTTCTATGACAGCTCACAGTTTGCAGTCATCTGTGAATTTAGTCAGCCAGAGGCCTTTGTGCTGGGCTTGCTCCCCTTGGGCATCAACATCTCGGAGGTCAAAGCCAGTGACATAGTCATTAGTTACTCTACTGCTAACCAGCCCCTTTGTAGATGTGTCCTCCCTGATCCTAACCTCTTGGGTCCTATCTGTGAGCCAGCTAGCTATATAGCATGTTATAAAGGGGTTTTACATAGCTCCAAAGGTTTATTGACAATGCCTAAGTCAGGTATTGTATCAAATGCTTTAGCAAGCTCTATTTATTTTCTGTTTATCCATTACCGTAGTGACTTTTTCAAATAATTCCACCAGATTCAGTAAGCATGACCTTCCTTTGACAAAGCAAAACTGGGATGGATCCAGTGCCTGAATGTTTCCTATGTCCTTGTTGAAAATTTCTGTGATAATGGCTTTGCATATAAGACTAGTCAGATTAATGGGTCTGTAGTTTCCAGATTCTGTTGAAGGTCTTCCCTTATGAATGAGGATGACCACCACATTCCTGCATTCTCATGGCTTAAAGAATCTAATTAAATAGTGACTAGAGGGTTCCTGATAAGTTGTATATTAAAGTGCTCATTAGCCATCCCGGGTTGTTATCGGGGCCAATTAAGGCTGGTTCTTGGCTTAATGAGTACAGCCTGTACATGCACCATAATTAAGGTTGTAGAGATTATTTCTGAGTTTATTTCTTGGAGGATGGTTGGGGTGAAACAGGGTTAAAGTTGGAAATGAATTTTTCCAAAACAGGTTAATTTTTTCACCAGGCTCGGTTAATGTAGCACCATTAACCATGAGTTCAGAACATTGCTATGTGCTGCCTTTGAGATTTCTGGCATTACTGAAGAAGGCATTGTGGTTATCTTTCACCAGGAAGGCTTTCTTAACCTCAAAGCTGGCTTTGTTTGACCAAATCAGCCCTCTTAGTTGCCTATTCAGTTTGATGAGAGAGTCTGTCTTTATGGGCATTACCTTCCTGACATTTGCCACATTTTGTTCCTTTTGTTGTACATCTTACTTGATTTGGGATCCACCAGGGTGGTTTGTTTCTGAGAATATTTCTGTACTTATATGTGGTAGGTTCAGCAGTCCCAATCCAACCTTTGACGTGGTTTCTGAAAGCAATTCAGCATAGGCTACTTAGTTATTGAGTTTGGAGAAACATTGAATTTTTACAGAACATCACTTAGTGAAAGATAGTTTGCCATGGATACTTCCTAGCTGTTATTGGTTTTATTGGGTCTATGAAGTTGATTTTGAAGGAGACAGCTTTATGACTGGAAGGTACTAGGTAGGACAAGGCATTGGTGGTGGGTGTGCAGCATTCTCCAAAATTTGTGAGTACAAGGTCCTGTATGTTAGAGCCTCTAGTGAGTGTATTCACTATTTGTTCAAGGGTGTTTGTATTTACAAAGTAAAGAAATCTCTGTGCCTATAGATTTGAAGCCGTGTAGGATTCCATGTCTATAATGGGGTAATTAAAGTCTTCAATGAGTAGGGTGTTAGGTTAGGTGGTAAGAGTCTCCAGTAGGCCCAAGAATGAATTGTGGGCTTCTTAGGACATGGAGGTGAACCCATAGCTGGCTAGGATATGGTATAGGACTTTGTCTACAGTGATCTGCATATGGAAAAACACCAGTGTGTCATCCTGTCTGACTACCTTAGAGAAATTCTTTCTTATTGCGGTGTATCATAACACCATCTGCACCCCTTGTCTGTGCAACTACTGGTCTAAAAGTCTGTAAGGTATATCACAGTAGACACATGGTGGTCAAAGTTAAGGTCGCAGTCTTCTTGTGATCCCAGATCTCATACTACTTTGTAGTTACATAGGTACTTGTTAAAGGGACATTGTTTTACCGATGGGGATGATGATGCATTTCTTTGCATTCAGTTGGAGACCGTGACTACTACACCAATCATTGGTCTGTGCAAGACCCTCCTGAAGTATACTGTCATCATATGGGGATTCAGTAATTGTACCCAGTTTACATTTGTCCACAAACTTAGTTAGCCACAGCCACTTAGTTATGGAGCTGAAATTCTGAGAAGTATATACCAATCAGTAGGGGGCCCAGCACTGACCCCTGTTACACCCATTGGTTACAGGTCTGCTGGTTAATGCGGAGTCACCCATTTTGACAGTGTGTGACCAGTTTGTGCGCCAGTTGGCAGTCCACCTTAAAACAAAGTGGTTTACATTCAGTTTGCTAAATTTATCTGTAATTCCTGAGTGTGGGATTGTTTCAAATGCCTTTACCAACTCTTGGTTTGCTGAGTGCACAGATTTGCCCTTGTCAGTTACCTTGTTCACATTTTCAAAGAAATCTTCCAGGTTTAACAGTCTGGATCTGCCCCTGACAAAGCCAAATTGGGTCATATCCAAGGTTTGGAGGTTGCCTACAATTATTTATTTATGAGGTCCATGATGATACTTTCCATGGCTTTACAGATGAGGCTGGGCAGACTTATGGGTCTAAAATTTCCTGCATCTGTTGCTAAGCCACCTTTTTGGAGGGGAATAACCATTGCTATTCTCCATTCTGCAGGAACAAAGCCAGTGGTTAGGCTGTGATTGAATATGGTACTTAATGGTGGTGCTAGTTCATATTTTAATTTGTTTAGAAGACAGCCTGGGATGCTGTCTGGTCCCATAGAGGCTGTGTTTTTTTGCCTTAGACAGGGCTTTAATGAACTGTTTTTTTGGATATGTAGGGTGGGAGGGAAGTTGTGGGCAAGGTTTGAGAAGGGATAAGGGACTGAAATTTTCATCAAATCTGTCATCTAACAGCTTTGCTATCTGTGAGGGATCATTGTGTGTGATACCGTTCGTCACTAGTTCGGCACATGCTTGGGTCCTACATTTTAAGCTACGTACATAGCTGTAAAGTACTTATGAAAAGAGATATGGAGGAGCTCTCCAATCTTATAGCCTAGGCAGGTATGACCCTAGCCCTAGGTAGCATCCTGCCATCACCCAGAATGATACCGCAGCACAAGGACAAAATGATTGACTTCAACAATTGGCTAAGCTTCAGGTGTCATTCTAAGGGGATCCAGTGTCTGTCTGCCTGGGGTGACATGATCGACAGGCCACGATGCTTTGCCAGAAAAGGTCTGCACCTGTCGCCCTTGGGATTCTGGACACTGGCTAAGGCTCTTGCCACCCATATATTGCCTTTTTTAGGCAAGGTTCAAATGACAAATTCACCAATGTAACAGGTACAAGCAAGCAAAATCTGAGAGTAATGCTACTCATTGATAGAAGTCTAAACCTCAAAATGCATTCACTCGAGGCACTCCTTAAAATGGAGAACATCAACATCTGTGCAGTGACGGAGACCTGGTTCAAGGCTCCAGAGAGCACCCCTGCATTACCAGGCTATAATTCATACCACACCTTTCGGCCACCTAACCTGGACCAAAACACTAAAGGTTTAGGCGTGTCCATATTTATTAAGGAAATCCACACCTCCAGGTTAGCTGCTCAGCATAATGCATCCAAGATTATCCAAGTGCAATTAACTCTGGGCAAGATCACAATCCAAATTGTAACTTGCTACAGATCCCCCACCATGCCCCAAGGATTCCCACTCCTCATTTCTTGATACACTGGAAAATATTAGGGTACAACCCAACACCCTAATAATGGGTGATTTCAACTACCCCACCATTAACTGGGAAAACTACTCATGTACCAACTCTTTTGCTCAAAGGTTTCTGGAATTCATAAATTCCAACGGCTTGGATCAACTTATTCACACTCCCACCAAGGGCAGCAATATCCTAGACCTGGTCATTACCAACATGGATGACCAGTGTTCCACACCAGAGGACAATTCCTCATTGGTCACATCCGACCACAAGCAAATCACCCTAGACATCCACATCCCGACCCCCCCCCCAAATTAGGGAAACCACTGTAAAAAATTTCTCCAAAGCCAACTTCACGCTTTTTAAGGCAGAAGTGGCAAACTTCACAACACCCATGGAGATGGACAATAGAGGTACGACTGTAGAATCCTACACAAATGCACTTTATAAGCACTTACACGAGTGCATGGATCATGCTAACTCTAACAGAACCAAGATGCTATCCTCCAAAAAAGGAAGCCAATCTGTTGGTCCCCTGCCATAAACAAACTCTACAACAGAAGAAAGAAATTGTTGTAAAAAAGAGTAAAATCCCATGATTGGAGGAACTCCCTGGTCAGCCTCAGTAAGAAGCTGAGATCCCTTATAAAATCCTCCAAAGCTAGTTATGAAAGTAAAATCGCCACTGATTCTAAAGACAACCACAAAGCATTCTATAGCTATGACAAGAATCTCAATGGGATCCCTGAGATCTGCTCTGAGTTACAACACAATGGCACTAAATATACAGAGCCAACTGATATTGCCAGCATCCTGGCAGATAGGTTCAGTGCTAACTTTAGCCCCTCAAACCACCTAAAGGGCCCATCTCTATACCAGAAGAATGCAAAGTTCCTGTAATCACAGCTGCACAGATAAAAACCACACTTTCCAAAGCCAAGAACACAGCATCCATAGGACCTGACAACATCCCAGGCTGCCTTCTACATAGGTTCATAGGTTCATACTAGGCTATCTGCCCTAGGGCATTTATAAGCCTAGCCAGAGTTGTGTGGCTTTCACCACCCCTTAGGTTGAAGAATACTATACCCATTTAGTTTGCCGTGCCTCTGTCCAGCAGTGATACAGAGATGATCCCCGGGGCAAACCTACGATCTCCCATCCACTGGTCAAGATTCCTCTTGAACAGAGCCAGTGAGGTGCTCTGTCTCACATGGACCGGGATTCTGTTCCACAGCATAGGGAGTCTCTGGGTGATTAATCTGTCCCTCCAGCACGTCCTATTTATATCCATGTTGAGGTTTAAGTCTCTTGCTCTTGTGGCTCTGGTGGATTTGGATTTTTTGAGGTGGAGCATGTCCATTAATTCCAGGTTGGACATGGCCTTGTATGTCAGGCACAGGTCCCCTCTGAGCAGACGGTATGTGACTGAATAGAGCTGGAGTTTCTTCAGTCGGGCAGCATATGACATATTTTTGAGCCCCTTTATCCTTTTGGTGAGGAACTTTTGGGGTCTTTCCAATTGCTGCAGGTGTCGGGTAAGATACATTCCGAATGGGACATTGTACTCAATCATTGGTCTGATAAGTGAAGAGTACAGAGGAACAATGACCTCCCTTGATCTGGATGTGAATCCCTTCATAATCAGGTGGGCAATGTAGAAGGTCTTCCTAACCACTTTGGCAATGTGAGTGTCAAAAGAAAGGTTACTGTCAGCTTGGGTCCCCAGGTCCCTGATAACCTCTTCTGTGGTTAATGGATTGCCACCTATGTGGTAACTTGGGGTTACCTTGTATGACTATACATTTTTTGGCGTTTAGCTTAAGGCCATGGCTCTGGCACCAGTTATCCATTTCTATGAGACCTCTCTGAAGGATATCTGTGTCTGATGGGTTTTCAACTATGGCGTCCAGTTTGCAGTCATCTGCAAATTTTGTCAGCCACAATCCTCCTATGTTTGCCTGCACTTCTGAAAAGTAGATGCCGAACAAGAGGGGGCCCAGGACTGAGCCCTGTGGGACACCGCTTGTGACCGGCTTGGAGTCTGACATGGCACCAGCAACTCTAACCCTGTGGATTCTGCCCTTGAGCCAGTTTGCAACCCATCTTGTGACATATGGGTTTACATTTAAGCTGGTGAGCTTTTCTATGATACCCGAGTGGGGTATTGTGTCGAAAGCTTTTGCAAGGTCAAGGTAGGCTGTGTGAACTGCCTTACCCTCATCAATGGCCTTGAACTACAGAATGAACTGGCACCCCACCTAAGCACCATGTTCAGTCATAGCCTCACCCCCGGCCTTTTGACACTGAATGGCACATAGCGACGGTTATCCCACTCCACAAAGGGGAGCCATCATGGACCTCGGGAACTATCGTCCCATTAGCCTAACAACCCTGGTCTACAAAGCCTTGGAACTTGTAAACAAAGACATTGGTAATCTCCAAACTCTGGACTCCACCTAGTTTAGGTTTGTAAAAGGCAGATCATGTTTCCTAAACCTGATAGACTTCTTTGAGGCAGTCACCAAAGCTGTAAACGAAGGTAAGGTGGTTCACACAGCCTATCTAGATCTTGCCAAGGCTTTTGCACCATCCCCCACTCTGGAATTATAGATAAACTCACTAAACTAGATATAAATCCCTATGTCACAAGATGGGTTGCTAACTGGCTCACTGACAGAACCGACACTGTGAAAGTAGCAGACCCCAAATCTGACTTCAGACCAGTTAAGTGGAGTACCACAGGGTTCAGTCCTGGGTCCTCTCATGTTTGGTATCTACTTTTCTAAAGTATAGGCTAACACAGAAGGTCTTTGGCTAATGAAGTTTGCAGATAACTGCAAACTAGGAGCCATAATCGAAACTCCTAATGATGTGGAGATCCTACAAAAGGGCATCACTGAGACAGATGCCTGGTGTCAAAGCCATGGCCTCAAGCTCAATTCCAAAAAGTGCATTGTCAACCCCTTTGGTAAAAACTCTGTACCCATGAGCTTACCACATAGGTGGTAGTCTACTTAACACCGAAAGTGTGATAAGAGACTTTGGGACACAGGTGGACAGTAGTCTCTCCTTTGATAATCACATCACCACAGTAGTCAGGAAATTCTTCTATGTGGCAAACCTCATCACAAAAGGTTTCTCATCCAGGAAAAAAGAGATCATTGTTCCCATCTACTCATCACTCATTAGACCCATTATAGAGTATAACGCCCCTTTTGGTATGCACCTCACAAGACATCTACAACAACTGGAAAGGCTGGAGAAATACATCACAAAGAGAATTACTGGCCTCAAACAGATGCCCTATGCATACCTTCTCAATAAACTCCAGCTTTACTCTGTTGCATATCCTCTACTCAGAGGCAATCTCTGCCTAACATACAAAGCTATGTCAAACCCAGAGCTGTTGGACATGCTCCACTTAAAGAAATCACAATCCCTGTGAGCTACATGCTCTAGGGACCTAAACCTTGTCACCACAGTAAACATAACATGCTGGAGGGATAGATTCCTGTCCCAAAGACTTACCATATTCTGGAACAAACTACCTATCTTTATCAAACAAAGCTCCTCATTAGCACTCTTCCAGAAAAAAATTTGAAGATTGGATGGGAAATGGGAAAATCACCCTAGGGATCACATCAGTGGCTCTACTCGACAGGGGCACAGGAAAATAATTTTCTTGGGTGGTGAAAGCCAGGGTACCTTTTTGGCTAGGCTTATATAGGCCCTAGGGCAAATAACCTAGTACCTATCTATGATTTGATTTGTTGTCTTATTTGCCTTTTGAGGCTGAGGAAGGTGCTTTTCCATTGTTGGGGCTGTACCTTAGTCTTATTAGCAACTTTTTGCATTTGTTGTAAAGTTTGTTGATGCTGGAGGTCCACCAGAGTAGCTTTTTTTTTTTTTTAATTACTTGTGGCTCTGGCTTTTATTATCTCTGGAACAACTGAGTCTACATACTTATAAAAGTGATTGTACAGGGCTTTAGTGTAAGCTTTGGAGTATGTATCACTTCAAGCTGAGGATGGGGCTTGGAATGCATTTATACCTCCCCCTAGGAGGGCATTGTTTGTTTTGGTGAGTGAAGTTTTTTAGTCTGACTTTATCATTTGTGAGTTCTGGTGTTAGTGCCAGTTCAAAGGCAACTAATTTGTGGTCAGATTTAACTAATGAATGTCCAAGATTTCATTGTGCATCTGTTTGTTGTGTTAGTGAGGACCAGATCTAGTATGTTTGAGCCTTTTTTTGGGGTTTGAACACTTTATTCTAGGTCATTTATGTTAACAAAGTCAAGGAACTTTTGCACTAGTGAGTTAGGGCTAGAGTAAGTTTCCCACTTAATGGTGGGATCATTGAAATCCCCCCCGTGACCAGAGTGTTTGGCAATATTTGGATTGACTACAGTTTGGTTAAGTAGGCCTAATTCACATCGTGATCCATGGAGGGGTATCTATAACTTGAATGGGGTTCTTACCTACAGTAATCTGAACATGGAGTAACTCGGAGTTGTCCAGTCAAACTAGTCGGGAGGTGAATTTATCTCTAATATAGATAGAAATGCCACCTCCTTTGGTTCTCACACATTCATTTTGCGGTCTGAAGGTCTGGAAGGTATTGTAGCATTGCAAGACCAGGTTACTCTGTTAGGCCTTGAACCAGGTTTCTCTGACTGCATAGACATCCACATCCTCCAGTGATGTAGTTTTTGATTTAAGCTTCTACTGTTTAGCAGCATTACCCTTATTTTGTTATGGCTGGCAATTTGTTTTTTTTTTGAGACCTTGCCTAAAAAGGCACTATGGGGAGGCAAAATCCTTAGCCAGCAGACGGAAGCCTTGTGATGCCAGGTGTAAAGCAACACGGTTTGTCAACCATGTCATCCCTAACAAACAGAAACTGGATATCCTTTGAATGACACCAAAAACTAAACCAGTTATTGAAATTATTCATTTTACAGCTCAACATTATCTCTGTTCATATAGTCCAGTGAAGTATGTTTCAGGTCATTCACTCCAACATGAACTATGACAGAGTCATAATGGTACTTGTTGCCAAGAACTTGAGTGCATGCATGATCTAATGAATTCTGGCACTGGGTTTCTCCTTATCTAACCTGATCAGTGGGACATCCATGTGTCTCACTATGGAGTCTTGAAATGACAAGAAAATTTGTTTTTTGAGTGTTGCATTTGATAGGTGAGACACTGGCATTGCTATGTGTCTTGAGTGCTGTGGGAACTGTTAGTTCTAGCAGTCTTTTGTTTTGGAGGTCTGTACTTTTTCAATAAGTTTTTTTGAGAGAACCTCCATATATGTTGATTTATGTGTTGGACGTGTATTATGTGTATGAATAGCAGTACAGTAAACTTTGTTAACCGGCAGCCATGGGGATTGGTAGATGTCAGATAACAATAGTTTTTGGTTGCTTGAGAGATGCTATTAAAATAGGCCTGACTAATACTGTATCTTACACTATTTGTTCTGACTTATTCCTATCTTCCTCTTTAAAACTGTAAAAACATAAGGTATGTTTCTGTGGGGGTAACAGAACGTGCAACGCATGAACATTGTACTGCATTTCTTTGATTTTTTTTCTGGTTGTTTGAGTTCCAGTTAACAGTTTACTGTACTATGTGCATGAGTAGTTGGGGGGGGGGGGATTGACAGCCTCGTCGCTGTTTACTGTTTTGAGTGTGAGGAGCAGGGTTTCAAGATTCTTGGTGTAAATACATCTCTTGCAATCTTTATTAGACTGAGTTATTAGTAGAGGGTTGTCAGTGTACATGAAGCAGTTACTACACTGCCTCAGGAGACCCAAGTCAACAAGGTTGTCAGGAGAAAGAAGGGCTGTCCAACTCTCCATAATGCTAGGTTTGAAGAACTTATTACAAAGGGGGTGATTTCAGGACTATTTTTGGAGGTGCTCTGTAGATGGGTATTTCTGATGGGGTTTTTGGCAAGTGGTTTAATAGGTCACAGCTCACTAGAAATAATTCTCAGACCAGAGATGTACTAAAGATGAGAACTACACTATTGTACTACAGCTGTATCTAAGGGGAAAATCTCTCAAAATTATCTGTCTGGCTATGGTGTACAATTGTGCAGCGGTGTTGTACTATGCACAGACAAGCAAAAACCCACTCAAACGCAGGGCTTAAATACCATAAGCTAAAAACTATTTTAAAAAACTCAAAAGAACCAGTGAGGGTACTTACTACAAGCCCCAACACCAGTCAATAGATAGGGTCCAATCAGCACACTTCTCTCATAGTGGTGCAGAAGGGCACCCTCCAATCAAAGATGGCTTGGAAAATGTGCTCGGAATACAACAGCCCCTACAAACAGACCCAGATGCAGCAAACCTGTAACAGGATTATGTTACATCTACTAGCTACATTAATTTTGGTGTGCAACACTGAAAATCATTTTAAAACAGCAGAAAAAAAATGCAAGGAAACACTAAAGAATGTTTTAAACAGCAAACAAGTCAGTTATTTCAAACACTGCTTGATTGTAAAATAGAACAGATGTTTTCAAAACAGTGGAAAGTAGCAACAATTATTTTGCTAACATTGAAAATAGCAAAAAAAAAAAAAAAAGAATTGCAACAGTGGAAACAGCAACAAAATATTTAACAGGCACAGTAAGGCTGAAAAATGCAGTGTAGTTTAGTTTACAGTATTAAATAAGCTGAGCAAAAAAATGCAAATTATGGTGTTTGGGAAAAGTCAGAAGCCTATAGTTGCCTGGTATATCAGCTCAGAGTTGTGATTAGTGGCTCACATCAATTAATCTCAGTTGAAACAAGAAGAAACAGGCTTAAATACATGGTTTAAATACCAGAAGCTAAAAACTTAATAATAAAAAAAAAAAAAAAAAACTTTAAAGAAACTCAAAACCACCAGTGAGTGTGCTTACTCCAAGCCCTGGGAAGTTCTTGCTTTCACTTCCAGGTGAAACAAAATGGTGGCCACTTTTGCATCAGGATTTTTGGCTTCTGTTGATGGTTCTACTATTGCTGTTTCTCATTTTGCTTCTGATATTGTTTCAGTATCTTTTTCACCCGTATCTTCTTTGCCTGGTTCTCAGACCTCTGTTGAAGGTTCTACTTTTGGGAAGCTGCTGATAATTTGACTTTGACTGGGGTAATTATATGAAACTACAGGATCATTCTCAGACTTGTACTGCTTCAGTATCTGCTGTTTAACTCCCCCAATGGAGAAGCCGAATACTTCTGCTAGTTGCCATAGCTTCTGTTGCCACTACTGTTGTATCTAAAGCTAAATCCTATGCTGCTGTGGTGAAAAAGGCACTTTCTGCTTCTGGCAGTCGACTTTGGTCTAATAGACAGTCGAGGATTTTTTCTAAACTATTGGTGCATTTGAAGTTTGCTTCAGGTCAGCCTTTATCACGTAAGTTTATTTGACATTCTTTGTTAAAGCCATTGTCTGTTTCAGTGTAGTCTTTGTGTGCTATTACTCACTGGGGGAGGGATGTTTTTGTTTATGTTTATTTTAAAAATCAAGAGGCTGCTTCTGTTTCCAGTTTTTCTAAGCATAATTCTCAGAAACCTTGGTCTGACTACATGTTGTCTAAAGTAGATATTCATTATATGCATAACATTATTTTGTATTTTTGCTCTTTTTATGTTACTGAAGCTCATGTTAGAGAGTCTTTGATATCATGTTGTCTTTTTTTTTTTTTTCCCCCTGTGGAAAAGTCTTATGCTGGTGGCATGTGGGATGGGGTCTGGGAGGCCTTACATGTGCTAGATACTGCAGTTTCCCATTTGCCTGATGTATGTTTATTGGCTGATCAGAGGGGTATTTTAAGATATGCAAGACGGCCTAAATCTTGTTAATTTTGTGATGACCTCTCACATTTAGTGTCTGCATGTCATTCTAGGAGACGCATTCATTGTGCATCATCTGAGCATTTTGCTAGGGCTTGTTCCCGGTGGTGTCAGTTGCATTTGTTGACATGGCAACTCTGGTTGTCCTGCTGTGCCCCCCGCAGCCTCTACATCAGCTCTACTGTTTTGCCTGCTACTGGGTTTGAGCCAGCTTCTAGTTTTGTGCCTGCTAATGTTTCTTTGCAGCAGGCTGTAGATCCCATTCCAGACCCACTGCCACCTTCTTTACCAGCTTCAGTTCCTGAAACTCCTTCTGGGGATGCTGAAGAGGATTCTTTGCCTACTAGCTCACCAGGTCCTGTAGATACTGGCCTTTCTACTGGGATTCCCATTTCACGTGTTATTTATGTTGTTCCTATGGGGAGTGAAATGTTAGACTCTAATAGGAAGTTGCATAGGGTCCCTGCTACTTTGTCTACTGATGCTAGTACTAAGGCGTTGGGCTCCTGAGAGGGTGTTGGTTGCGTGGCAGATATTAGTTCTGATCTGACTGAGTTCAGCCAGAGATCCCAAGTTCCAAATTGAGGTCTTTAAGATTTAAATGCACTAAAAGGGATTTGGATGATAATTCTAATTTGGCTATTGATCACTGACCTGTTTTTGTTATTTTGTAATATAAATGGTATAGTGTTTTTATCTAGGTGTTTGAGCATTCTTGGGTTTCTTCCCTTTTTTCTATGTTATTTGTTTGTTAGATGTGGGCAAAAGTTCTTCTGCTTCTTGTTTGCAATGGGAAGTTTTGTTGGGGGGGGGGGTTGCTCTTTGGGGACTGATCACCAGTCTGGCATTCTCATTCTGTATCATAAGTCTGTGTTGGTGCTTAGGGATGTTGTTCATATTTTACCTGGTGGGGCATTTATGATGGATTTATTGTGTAGGCATTCTTTTCCATGTTTTGTTATTGTCTATGCCTTTATTTCTGTAGCTGAACCCTGTTTATTTTTTCAGCTTTTACAGCCTTATTTTCTTAATGACTGTCCTACTCTTTTTATGGTGACTTTAATTGTGGTGTTATACTACAGGTTTCTAGATCTAGCAAAGACTCTAGTGTTCATTTTTGCAAGGACATTTTACGTCTGGCTTCCCTTACTTATTTTCACGGCACTGCATGCACCTGTATTGATTATTGTTTTTGTATTCCCACTTTTGCTGTAGTTTCTTCTTCTTTATCTTTTGCACCCTTAACTGACCACCATATGTAGACAAAGCAGAGGAAATGCTGCAGACAAATGGCAAAGGGTAAGGGTTTTCCTAGATATACTGCCCCCTGGACATTTACTCCTGCTTGGCAGGAGGTTGTTTCTGAATTATGGGATGGACATTTCACTCTGTTGCCTTTTCTTCCTTCTGTGTCCTCATGGTGGTTGGCCTTTAAGGAAAGTTTGTTGCTCATTATGATTGGTTTGCCCAGTGTTAATATTTTCATTTTAAGCAGTCTTCTGATGCCTTGCATATTCATTTTCAGTCTGCTGTGCATCAGGACCCTCCTAGTGCTCTACAGCATCTTCGTGAGCTGCATTTGCACAATATTGCTCTGGTCAAGGTGGCTCTTTGGAACTTGGCTCACTCCTTTAAGGGTAGTGGTGAAGCATTTCTTCCTTATGTGGGCAAGTGTAAGCTTAGAACAGAGAGCTGTATTTCTAGTTTGCTAACTTCTGGTGATTTTGTTATTACTAAGGAAGGTATTTTGCATGAATTTAATTCTTATTTTTGTTTGCTTATATAGTGTTTCTCCTGCTGAATCATAGCCCATTCTGGCTGCGTTTAGTGCTGCTCTTGAAGCACCTATTACCTTGCCAGAAGTTCATTGGGTCATTTCATCTTTTAAGGGTGGTTCTTTCCCAGGGTGAGATGGGTTTCATATCTTTTTTAAAACTCTCTTTCTGATGTTCAGTTGTCAGTACTTGTTCAGTGGTTTTCAAATGTTTTTTCCCATCCTGACTTTTTGCACATTGCCCTTAACTTTCCCTGGAAGAAGGGTGACCACAGGGTCTTATCCAGCTGGCACCCTATTTCCTTGTGCAACACTGATCACAAGTTGTTTTGTAAAGTTCTACAGTTGCACCTTTGTTCTAAGATGCATTTTCTTTTGGATCCTATGGTATCTCAGGCAGACCTCTGTAGGATTTATTGCTTTTGCTGAAGTCTGTTACTTGTTATGTTCTCTCTTCTCCTCCTGCTTCGCTGCTTTCATGTGACCTTACTAGGGCATTGGATAATGTTAGCCATGAGGCCTTGTTAGTCATTTTAAAAGCCTTTGGGTTTCTTTTTCTCCAGTGCATTTCTACAATTTATTCTTCAGTTATTGTTCCTGTAGTGAATGGATGGTTGGGTTCAGAGGTCACTATGAAGAATGATGCACATCAAGGCTGCCCTTTGAGCAGTTACCTCTTCACCTTGGTGTTGGCTGCAGTGTTTTTTATGCTGCAGGCCCATTTTGTCTCCTTTTTCATTTTTCTTGCTCTGGCACCTTATTTTTCTGTCCTGTGCAGATGGTGTGACTCTGCTTGCTGAGTCTTGTGCTGTTTTGCTGACTTACATGCACTGTTTTTCTTCTGTTTTCTTTATTTGTGGGTCTCTCCCTTAACCTGGACAAATAGGGTGGTTTTGGTGAAGTCCTGGTGTTGAGGGGGGGGGGGTTCTTTTTCTTCTGCAGGCCTCTCCATTTTGGGTTAGCCTTTTGGCACTCCTTATGTGCTGAAGTCTTGTTAGTGTCTTCTTGGTAAGGCTTTCCAGTGATTTATTTTTTGGCATTCCTTTCCATTGTCTTCTCGTAACAAAGTTGATTTGTTAAATGGTGCTTTGTTCGGTACTTTCGGGTATGTTTTTTCCCCTGTTTATCTGTTTCCCCCATTCTTGGTCCACTCGTCTTTTGTCTGAAGTTTTTAATTTCTTTTGGGTTACTACTTATATGCATGTGAAGAGGGGTATTTTGTACTCTCCTCCTACTTCCGGTGGTGGTTGGCTGATTCACCCTCTTATTTTCCTGTACACTTTATTTCTTTTTCCTGTTTGGCAGCATTTGCAGGCTGTTGACCATTCTTTGCTTGGTCACTTGCTCCCAGTTTTGGCAGACTTTCTTGGCTGAGAAGTGTGCACAGAGACTCCCCACTGGGGACATGTATGAAGTCTAGTCTTTGTTGCTTGGGTGGCATGACACCTTGAGTATCCTTGCTTCTTCCAGGCAAGAGTGGTATTATTCACTTTTGACCTGTTTCTATGCCATTAATGGGTATCAGGATTATTCCCCTGAGAGGTTGCCAGGGGTTGAGTCCGCATAGGTGATGTTATGCCTTTTTTCCTCATTGGGGTGATTTCATGCGGCATTGCTCCATTGATAAGTTACCAGTGAGGTCTTTCTATGTTTTTCATTCATTGGGGGCTCAGTTGTATCCACATGCTGGATGTGTAATTTAAGAGACTGTCTGGCTTTTGGGTGGATGTACATCTTAGCTATTCAGTGACCCATTTATTTCCCATTCCACTTGATAAAAGTCTTTATGGGGATTATGGTTGTTCTTGCAGCAGTTGCTTGGGCAGATTTTCTACTAGCGTTTGCTCTGAGACTCTTTGGGCTGCCTGCTGTAGTGAGGTTCTTGCTGCAAAGCTTCTATCTCTGCCCTCTTTACTTGGTCAGTTGAGGATGTGGTTGTCACAAGGGGGGTGACATTGTCCAGCTTGCTAGTTTGTCGCACCTTTTTTGTTGTTCTTGCGTTACAGGAGGTATTTCTTTTTGTGAGAGTTTTTAGCGCTGGTATTTTCTCATATCAGTGTTTTTCTTATTTAGGTATTTTATATCTCCTGTGTTGCTTGACTGGAATGTAATTCATAGCTACTGCACTCATTTCCTTTGGACTTCCCCAGCATGTTTTTTTTTTTACTCCTGTTATTTCCCTTTTGCTGTTTTGGCTGTTTACAGTATTACAGGATTTTATGTATTTAATGTGGTCTTTTTTCTTGCTTTTGTCCATTTATTTATTTGGGATTTGTGTCTGGATAGTAGCAAGATTTTGTATTAGACAGGTGTAGTACTGTTATGGGTTCTCTTTCTTTGTTAGGTTGTGTCTCCTTTGTTAAGAATTTTCTTGTTGGGGTTTCTTTCTGCTTCTTTTCAATTATGTAGGACGTTGCCTGGTTTCATGGTGATTGCCCTTCATCGTTTTTCTTTGGCTGAAGGTTGTGCTTTTGGTAAAGGTCTAGTCCTACATGGTTGTTTGCTTTTACTTTTTGTGCTTTGTTGTCTCTTGCTGTTTTCTTTTTCTTGGTCAGTATGACTCCAAGCCCTAGACCAATCAGTCTTCACCAATCACCAGACAGGTTCCATTCAGCACACTTCTCTCACAAAGGTGCAGAAGGGCCCCTTCCAATCAAAGATGGCTTGGAAAATGTACTCAGACTACAACAGTCACTTTTTTTGTGTGAACACAGCATTGGGGTTTATTGCAGATAACAGCGGATCCCTTCTAAAGGGATTTCCACTCTTGGCTACTTTCAAATAAACACCACGCTGGTGTAAACGACCTGAGACGTACCTCCTTGGACTACATGAAAAGAGACATTGAGGAGCTCTCTGATTATGTAGCCCAGGCAGGTATGACCCTGACCTTGAGCAGTATCCTACCTTCACCAAGAATGATGCCACAATACAGAGATAAGATGATCAGCTTTAATAATTGGCTTAAACTCTGGTGTCATTCAAAGGGGATCCAATGTCTGTCTGCCTGGGATGACATGCTGGTCAAGCCACGCTGCTTCGCAAGGGACGGCTTGCACCTGTCACCGCTGGGCTTCCGGATATTGGCAAAGGCTCTTGCCACCCCCATAGTGCCTTTTATAGGCAAGGCGCAAATTCTAAACCTACCACCCTAGAACACAAAAAAGGAAAAAAAACTAAGGGTAATGCTGCTCAATGCCAGAAGTCTCAACCTCAAGATGCACGCACTCAAGGCCCTTCTCAGTATGGAGAACATCGATGTCTGTGCTGTGACTGAAACCTGGTTCAAGGCTCCTGAGAGCACCCCAGCACTATCAGGTTTTACCTCATATCATGCTTTCCGGCCCCAAAATCCGGACAACACCAAGAAAGGAGGGGGGTGTCCATATTCATCAAGGACACCCATACCTCAAGGTTGGTGGCAACGCACGATGCATCGGAGACCATCCAGGTGCAATTAACCATAGGCAAGACTGCTCTGCAATTTGTAGCATGTTACAGGCCACCCTCTCAAACTCAGGAAACTCACATAGCCTTCCTGAAAACACTGGAGGGGATAAATGTATCTCCAAACACCATCATACTGGGTGACTTCAACTACCCTAATATAGACTGGGATCACTACTCAAGCCCAAACACTCTAGCCCAAAGGTTCCTGGAGTTCATAAACTCAAATGCCATGGAACAACTAGTCACCATCCCCACAAGAGGTGAAAACATACTTGATCTCATCATCACGAACATGGGATCACAATGTTCAACACCGCAAGTATACCCCTCACTGGTGAGATCAGATCATAAACTAATCTCACTGGAGGTCCTCATCCCGCCCCCACCTGAGATAAAAAAGACCACAGTGAAGAACTTCTCAAAAGCCGACTTCACACTTCTAAAGACTAGTGTGGTCTCTTTTAAGGCCCCCGAGCCGGTAAACATTACTCAAGCCGCTGAATCACTTACAAATGCCTTCTACCAGCACCTACAGGACTGCATGGATCAGGCAATCCCAAACAAAACAAAGACTCTTTGTACCAAAGGCAAGCGTCCAGTCTGGTGGACCCCAACCATAAACAAGCTCTACAACAAAAGGAGGAAGCTACTACAAGATAGAGCAAAATCCTTAAAAAGTAAGACACCTTTGATCATTATAAGTAAAAAAACTAAGAGCTCTCATAAAATCATCCAAGGCAAATTTTGAGAGAAAAATCGCTAAGGACTCAAAAGACAATCATAAGGCCTTCTTTAGCTATGGTAGAAACCTGGTAGGAAACTCCCAGATATGCTCAGAATTAGTTCAAAATGATATGAAAATTATAGAACCTACAGACATTGCCAATATACTGGCTGATAGGTTCAGTGCAAACTTCTCCCCCCCCCCCCCCAAAAGGAGAGATATCTATACCAGAGGATTGTAGCCCCCCAAACATCTCTAACGCCCAGGTGAGAACTGCTCTTTCTAAGGCGAAAAACACAGCATCCATGGGACCGGATGGTGTCCCCGGCTGTGTGCTCCACGAACTCAATGAGGAATTAAACCCGCAGTTAGGACAGCTGTTTAATCTTAGCCTCACCTCAGGATACGTACCCAAGGAGTGGCGCACGGCAACTGTAGTCCCACTTCACAAAGGCGGTGCCTCTACTGACCCTGGAAAATACCGTCCCATCAGCTTGACAAGCCTGATCTGCAAAGCCATGGAGAGGATCATAATGGAACTCATAAATAAAGACATAGGGAGCTTGCAGACTTTGGATCCAACCCAGTTTGGCTTTGTCAAAGGCAGATCATGCCTTTTAAACTTGGTTGACTTTTTCTAAACAGTCACCAAGGCCATTGATGAGGGAAAGGCAGTCCATACAGCCTACCTCGACCTGGCAAAGGCTTTCGACACAATACCCCACTCAGGTATCATTGAAAAACTCATCAACTTAAATGTAAACCCATACATCACAAGATGGGTTGCAAACTGGCTAAGTGACAGAACCCACAGGGTCAGAGTTGCTGGCGCCATGTCAGACTCAAAGCCTGTCACAAGTGGTGTCCCACAGGGCTCAGTCCTGGGCCCACTCTTGTTCGGCATCTACTTTTCTGAAGTACAAGCAAACACAGGAGGGTTATGGCTGACAAAGTTTGCAGATGACTGCAAACTGGGCGCCATAGTCAAAAACACATCTGACACAGATATCCTTCAGAAGGGGCTCACAGAAATGGATAACTGGTGCCAGAGCCATGGCCTAAAGTTAAACGCCAAGAAATGCATAGTCATACCCTTCGGGAAAAACAAGGTTACCCCTAACTACCATATAGGTGGCAATCCACTGAGCACAGAAGAAGTTATCAGGGATCTGGGGACCCAGGTTGACAGTAACCTTTCGTTTGACACTCACGTTGCTAAAGTAGTTAGGAAGACCTTCTACATTGCCCACCTGATCATGAAGGGATTCACATCTAGATCAAGGGAGGTCATCGTCCCCCTGTACTCATCACTCATCAGACCAATGATTGAGTACAATGCCCCATTCGGAATGTATCTGACCCGACACCTGCAGCAGCTGGAAAGGCCCCAAAAGTTCCTCACCAAAAGGATAAAGGGTCTCAAAAATATGTCTTCTGCTGCCCGACTGAAAGAACTCCAGCTCTAGTCAGTCGCTTACCGCTTGCTCAGAGGTGACCTGTGCCTGACATACAAGGCCATGTCAAACCCAGATTTGATGAACATGCTTCACCTCAAAAAATCTAGATCCCTCAGAACTACAAGGGCGGGAGACTTAAACCTTGACACGGTTATTAATAGGACGTGCTGGAGGGACAGATTCATCACCCAGAGACTCCCTATGCTGTGGAACAAAATCCCGGTACATGTGAGGCAGTGTTCAAGAGAAATCTTGACCAATGGATGGGAGATCGAAGATATACCCCAGGGATTACCTCAGTGTCACTGCTTGACAGAGGCACAGCAAAATAATGGGCATAGTTTTCTTCAAACTAAAGGGGTGGCGAAAGCCACAAAAACTCTGGGCTAGGCTTGTAAATGCCCTTGGGCAGATAGCCTAGTATGAACCTATGAACCAGTTTCACATTTTGAAGTAAAGGATTATTTATTTGCAGATAAATGCATGCATGTATTTGTTCATTTATGCATTTTACTGACTCAGTGCCAGTCCTAGGACCATAGCAGCTATACTTCACCAAAAAAGATTTCAATTCCCACAGAAAATCTCTCGTACATTCAGAGCATATGATAACTATTGCCCAACGATCTGCAACTGTGGTATTTATCTTATCTTTGCTTACATGCATACATAAAATTACTACATATAGAGAGAGAATGACTATCTATATATGCACACAGTCATATATTGATAAAATGATGAATTGCTAGTTTACTATATCTGCTGACTGACAGATAATTAACTTAAATTCAGATATATACTACAGGGATAGGAGAACACTGCAGAATATTTTTGTTAATGGCATTTCTGTTTAACTGTCATGACTCAAATCTATGCAGTCCTGCTGTATTTAATTATCGTTGTGTTGCAAACTGAGGTAGCTGGATGAGCAAAGAATATTTTCAACAGAAACCCAAGGAAGCAAGCTCAGCCGATAATGCATCACGTAACAGATTTGGCAAACAAGTTTGATTTCCTTTACACAGAGGATTATGATCAGCTGTCTGATCACATACACAGGCTGCTGTATGTTTGAAAATGAATGCCAATAAATTCGTCAAGAGAGCAGTTGTGTGCTTACACAAAGTGTATTACAGTTTTTAACGCTGTTGTCGCTTTCCTGTTGCTGTACTGTGATGGTTGCTCTTTATACTGTATGTCAGAAAGGCCTCTAAGCTTGTCTTTTTCCTTATTTGGGGGAGAACTCACAGCATTCCATGCATTTCATATACAGTTACCAATAAAAATTAATGAGTTAAACACTGCATGTGTGACTGTGAACAAGCCATATTGTTCTTCATCCACAAGGGAGGCATAAGACATTTAGTTGTTTAAGTCAGAAAGAGTCACTGTATATTTATACATCTCTCTAAGCTTTCAGACATTTGGAAATGATGAAGCTTTCAGCTCAGCCGTTTTAATGCAATCTGATGGTTCATACCTCTTTTCCTGTAATAAAAAAATTAAATGTAAATGGTAAATCAAGCAGCACCAAATTCAACATATTAAACAGCAGACACATATGTGACTGACTTTCTAAGTGTAATTCTCATTTTTCTAAATGGGTACCACAACAGATTTCTCGTACAAGTCCGTTAATTGTAGTAAAGAGATCCTTTGTTATTACTGCTAATATGATAAGGTTTACTATATCTGTCTCTCTCCATATATAATACATATGTATATTAGACGCACACACTCCTGTGTGTAGCTATAGATATAAAATGTGTGTGTATGTATGTGTGTGTATATATATATGTATATGTATATATATATATATATATATATATATATATATATATATGTGTGTGTGTATGTTTGTTTGTGTGGGTCCACTTATAAATCTTGAAAGCTCATAATCTTGAAATTCAAAAAACTGAGTCCAAAATCATGAAAGTTCAAAATACTGAATTTCATAATATTGAAAAAAAACAGAGTACACCGCCACTTACAATATTCCAGCACAACTACATAACAAAACATATTGCTCTTCTTCAACTATAAGGAGGGGGGCAAGCCCCCCCTGCACCCTGCACCCCCTGCTACTTAAATATATAAACTCCAAGATTGCACTACACAGAGGAAAATGGCGAACATACCATTACATGCTTTGTAATTGCCTGTTGGAACCTTAGTCATTGTTCCCTTTTAATTTGCTATACAACAACTTAACTTATGTTAGTGTAGTAAAGTGCGATCTCGGATTTGATATATTTAAGTAGCAGGGTTTGCCCCCCTGCTAATAGTTGGAGTAGACTAATATGCTTTGTCTTTTATTTGTTTCTCTATGTACTTTTGGTGGAGTATAGTAAGTTTTAGTATTCTGTAGTTTTTCGATATTATGAAATTCAGTATTTTGAGTATTCAGTATTTTGAACTTTCAAGATTTTGGACTCAGCATTTTGAATTTCAAGATTATGAGCTTTTAAGATTTTAGAAGCGGACACACACACACACACACACACACACACACACACACACACACACACACACACACACACACACAGTCAATGGTTGCATGTTTTCATTCAACACAGAATTCATAGACTGCATTTTAACTTATTTACTTCACCATTAAAATGCTACTATAATACATTTTGCCCTCTGCAGTTCTCATGTAGAGTCCATTCCAGTGATTACAGATTTTGTGATTCACCAGAAACAGCAGTGATATCGCGTGAGTAGGTAGTGTTCTTGTTTAACATTTAGTTGAGTGAGAGTTCAGGTGGTTGACTCAGAAAACAGCCGGTACTGCACATTACCAGCTTTGGGTGTGAGATTGTGGAACAGTTGGGATAATTGGATTTTCCCATTCCCTACTGCAGTGCAATCCTGGACTTGGTTTATATAATTAGCAGTGTTTTTGTTTTTTTTTCAGTTGGTTGAAGTTCAGTCAGGTCTGCTTCAGTGAGTTGTAGTTTGATATTTTTTCCAGATTTTATATATTTATTTATTTATTTTTGTTTACTGGGAAAACTGACAAAAATTAAACTTGTATGTGAAGCACGATAATATACCACAGACGTTATAATGTGTTTCAAAAAAGGCACAACTATATTTCAGTTTTGCTAATTTATACAGACAGCCATATTGTTACTATTTTCAAGAAAAACAGTGTGCCATTCAAGAGGTACAGTGGTGAAAAAGCTAGAGTTGAGAAATGGAAGATACGGGTAGTTCAGTATGTAGGAGTATAACAAAAAGGGGGAAAGCGTGAGTTACAGTACAGGTAGGAAGAGGGTATGGAAGGAGTTGAGCAGTGATGATGATGAAGAATGACATGCTAATCTTGTGCAACACATTTGCTGAGCCAGAAGTTGAGTAACTGAGACTTAAGCTGTGGTTTGAATGACTTTAGCAAGCAGTCCTGTCTTACTCTTAGGTTTTCGACACTTGATGAGAGTAGAGAGAACAGCCTGTAATGTTATTAGATTTTGATATATGTAAGAGGTCTTTGTTTGAAGGAATGGCATAATGTTTACAGTGTTTCTTACAGACAGAAGGTGTGGGGTTTGACTCTCAAATGGGATAATTCATTAAGCTTAAAATAGCCCAAAAGAGCAGTTAGCCTTGTTCTAACCTATGAACATTCCAGGTAGGCTGTGTGGTTTCCCAAGGCTGATGAGAGATGGAATGTCATGTGGTTTGTCAGTGTGGATAATACGGAATTGGAGGTATGTGAGATGGTCAGGTAGTTCAAGCCAATGAAGGGCAAAACAATGATATGATCTATAGGGATGTTAGCTGCAAATTTTATGACTTTGTTGTATTGTTTAGTTAGAGTTACTTTGGATGTTTGCCAGCTGCTAAATAATGGAAAGTAGGTAGCATGAGGATAGTGCGATATAACACCCATTCTCAATCCTTTAATACTAAACTAGTTAGTTAGATGGAGACAGACAGACACATACATAACATACAAAGATAGATATATAGATAGACAAACCAACAGGCATAGTCACAGACAGAAAGATATAGACAGATATGTATTTTAAGGAGTTTTGTCTGTCTGCGAGTCATAATTCCCATGGTCTGCTTCTTTAAACCTAACTCCATGTGTTTGCAAATACTGGATTTTACGTTTTTCTGCACTATTTCATTCAGCTGCACAAGCAAAATTTTTACCTTTTCAAGGTGGTTTCTTTTGCATGTATCCTCAGTTAAGCATCCATGGAGGTAGGCTATGTAAGTACTTTGCAGAATGATAAAGTTTAGCACAAGATGGTTGTAGTGGGGCTTGGCCCATGCAAAATGCATTCCTTTTAATGGCGTGTGCAGTTTTAGCAATTATGTTATGTTTTGATACGACTGACATTGTCGGTTAGCTTTTAGGGGATTGCACATTTGTTTTTTATTGTATATCAACACTTATCCTTATGCAGTCCCAGATAAAGAATGCAATAAGGAAAAAAATATACAGTGGATATAAAAAGTTTACACACCCCTGTTAAAATGCCATGTTTTTGTGATATAAAAAAATTAGACCACAATAAATCATTTCAAAATGTTCCCACCTTTAACGTGACTTATAACCTGTACAATTCAATTGAAAAACAAACATCTGTGTGTTGGAAAAATACAAAAAATAAAAAAAATTAACAGTATGCTGGTTACATAAGTGTGTACACCCTTAAAGTAATACTTTGTTGAAGCACTTATTGATTTAATTACAACATTCAGTCTTCTTGGCTACACACTTGCCATCAGTTAAAGAGACTCTGATTAACTCCAAATAAAGTTAATCTGTCCTAATAGGATTTTCCTGACATTTACTCATTCGCCTGCTACAGCAAAAGTCATGGTTCGTTGAGAGCTTAGAAAGCACCAATGGGATCTCATTGTTAAAAGATATCAGTCAGGAAAAGGGTACAACAAAATTCCATAGCATTGGATATACCATGGAATACAGTGAAAAACATGGAGAAATATGGGACAACAGTGATGCAAAGAACTGGACATCCCTCCAAAATTGATGGAAAGACAAGACGAAAACTAGTCAGGAAGGCTGCCAAGAAACCTACAGCAACACTGAAGGAGCTGCAGAAATTTCTGGCAAGTACTGTTTGTGTATACATGTGACAATCTCCCATATTCTCCATATGTCTGGACTGTGGGGTAGGGTTGCAAGACAGAAGCCATTACTTACACAGAAAAACATCCATGCCCAGCTAAAATTTGCAAAACAATACTTCAAGTCTCCCAAAACCATGTGGCAAAATGTGTTCTGGTCTGGTGAGACCAAGGTTGAACTTTTTGGCCACAATTCCAAAAGGTATGTTTGGTGCAAAAACAACACTTTTCATCACCAAAAGAACACCATCCCAACAGTGAACCATGGTGGTTGCAGAATCATGCTTTAGGGTTGTTTTCTTCAGCTGGAACTGGGGCTTTAGTCAAGGTGGATGGAATTATGAACAGTTCCAAATACCAGTCACTTTTGGACCAAAACATTCAGGCATCTGCTAGAAAGCTGAAGAGAAAGAGGAATTTCACCTTTTAACATGACAATGACCCCAAGCATACATCCAAACCAACAAAAGAATGGCTTCACCAGAAGAAAAATATAGTTTTGGAATGGCCCAGCATGAGTTCAGCCCTACATCCAATAGAAAATCTGTGGGATGACCTGAAGAGGGCTGTGCACAAGAGATGTCCTCGCAATCTGACAGATTTGGAGCAATTTTTCAAGGAAAAGTGGGCAAATATCACCAAGACAAGATATGCCATGCTGATAGACTCCTACCCAACTAGACTGAATGCTGTAATTTAAATCAAAAGGTGCTTCAACAAAGTATTAGTTAAAGGGTGTGCATAGTTATGCAACTAGCCTGTTGTATGTTTTTTATTTTTTATAATTTTTCCCCTTTTTCAACTGAATTGTGCAGGTCGTAGGTCACATTAAAGGTGGGAGAAGTTTTGAAATGATTTATTGTGGTCTGTTTTTTTTAAATTACAAATGCCTGGCATTTTAACAGGGGTGTGGAAACTTTTTTTTATAGCCACTGTATTTTGTACATCATGATAATTGATGTATTTTGTTTACATACATTCTTGGTACATCATAAACCATTGGATTTAGATGAACGTTGCTGTCTTTTCAGGAGTGGAGAGGAATGTGTATAGTCCATTAAGGTACTTTTTCGTGTTTAAATGAATGAAAGATGAGCTCTGTCTTCACTTAGTTTAATGAAAAAAGAAAAAGGAAGGTTTATGTTTGGTTATTGTGAGTAGACTACGGTGCTTTAAGTTTCTGCATATTTTGTTTTTTTCTTTACATTATTTTTTAGTGTGGACCATATATATTGTAAGTCTATGGACTGTTTGCAGCCTTGTTGATTCACCAAGAATTTAGGCAAACATGATAATGCAGGAAGAGTATAAATAAGCCTCTACTGAAGTGCAAGGAAGTAGACAAAAACATGTATATATCTACACAGTATATCAGTATATTTTTTCACATACTAGGTTTTAGAGGAAGGCAGAATTCAATAGATTTGACCCAACCTTCATCCTGAAATCAACAATATCTTTTTTTCCGTCGGGTTCATAATCAGATCATCTTACAGTCTTGTGACTTGTATAGTGTAATCTTTACAAAATGGATAACATGTCCATTCATTGCAGCCAGACCCATGCTGATGACCTAAACAAGCATGTATCCTGTGCTATGACTGAATGTCTATTTCCAAAAAATAATATACACCAAAAGAGAAACTGTAGTCTTTATCCATTTGTTTGCAGCTATTTTATTAGATATATTTAAAGACTGACAAAAATAAATACATTCTATACTGCGCTAAGTATGACAGTATGCAAAATAAATTGCAGGTAGAGAATACCCGCATGAAAAATACTGTTCACTTGAGCTTTAATTCTAGGAAATGTTATTTACTTGAAATATTTCAGAAAAAATAGATTTGTCAAAATTCAATTTATGACAACTGATGTATAGCGTATTGCATTAAACACACAAGCGACACTGTACCCCTTATTCTGAAATTCCAGAGCTGTGTCTCGTACTCCTTTTCTTTTACTGCCAAAATGTTAGAAGGGAAAGGGTAACTCGTAGAGTCGAAACTCGCTATGATGTCAGAGATAGCAGGGCAGTTTATGAACATTTGTTTAAAATATTTCACATATCGACTTCAGTTTTATTGATTACTGTACTGGTTGTTTCTCATTTCCTCCATTCCACTAAACTAAGCAAAGCATGCCTTGAACTTTCTGTTTTAGACAAGGAATGAAGTAATTATTTCTTCAAAGAGTTGCATCATACTTTGCATACCATTCTACTTTACAATTACGGTTTGTTGATATATTTCCAAGAAATGGCTTTGCTGGGAGAACAGTGTTACTTCTGATGTATGGAAAGAATATAGCAATAACCAGCAAACATGGGTGTCGTATATTGAAGATTTACCCATGGTGGGTGTGGTTGAATCATGAGGATGAAGTCTGAGTGATTTAAACGAAGCCGACCGTGGGTAAGTCTTCAATATACCAAACACAGAAGTCAGTTATTGCTATTCTACAGTGACATTATTTAAGAAAAAAATAAAAAAATGACTTCCCTTTCTTAAATAATGTCTTTGTATAACGGTGCCGTGCTGTTCTGCACTCTTTCCTGATTCTGCTCATGTGTATGGGACTTGCATTTCCAGACTGACAAAGTACATCCCTGGTTTACTAACCAGTCAACGGACAAGGGATGATCTTTGTTGCAATCTTTATTTATTTACTATTTTGAAAGGAAAAAAGTCTAACCTCCTGACAATTTAGAGGTATGATAGTGATGGGAAAATACAAGGGAAGTATTAATTTGGAGAACCTAACTGATTTTCCTTGTATATTCTGTGATCTCGTATGTACCTCTTGATCTCTTATTTAAAAATGTCGATACCTGCGCATTGTCGTTAAGGAAAGAAAGCAGTCAGTTATTGCTATGATACAGCATACCGCACTTTCACAGTTCACTACACTTTTTTTCTTTTGATGTCCCGATTCATGGCATTTTACAGTACTGTGCAGGATCAAAGTTAAATGGTGATAAGGTGCATTTTTAGAAAACAAATGGTGATTGTGAGGCACTCTCTCTCTCTCTAGGAAATGGAAATAACTGTTAATGGCTCAACAGTGCAGTGCGCTTTCTGTCTTTTGATGTCCCTTTGCATGGCGTTTTACAGTATTGTGCAGCATAAATGGGGATAAAGTGCAAAACTAAATGTGTTTATCCCATGCCTGCATGTTTGCAGACAAGAAAAACTACAATTTGCTTAATAGAAAAAAAAAAGCCTGGCCACTCGATGATATTTTAGCAGCTGGACCTTTCATTGGTATATTCTCAATTTACAATGGGCATGCTGGTTGGGCTGACAAATTAAAGTGCTCCTTTTGGAATGGTACTGGCCAGTCATTGTAGAATTAAGCAATAACCCATGCATGGGTGTGGGTAATGCTGGATTTACCCATGGTTGGTGTGGTTTGGTCATGAGGGCTTGGATTATTGCTATTATACAATGACATTATTTAAGAAAAGAAATACTTTTCTTAAATAATGGCATTGTATAATGCCTCCGTGCTGCCCTTCCACAGCCGTCTGGTATTCTGCGGCAGTTCTGATGTACTGCGCATGTGTATGCTTACGCAGTACATCAGAGCTGTGGGTGGAAGCAACGGAGAAAGCAAGATCTCAGTTGCTTTTTGTAAAGTGTCTCGCTATGTTAAAGGAGTTTAACATAGCGAGACAACTTTTAAAAAAGCAACGGAGAATCTCAGTTGCTTTTTTTAAAGCTGTCTTGCTATGTTAAACCCATTTAACATAGCGAGACAGCTTTAAAAAAAGCAATGGAGAAGGAAAGATCTCCGTTACTTTTTTTAAAGCTGTCTCGCTATGTTAAACTCCTTTAACATAGCGAGACCGTTTCTAAAAAGCAAAGGAGATCTTGCGTTCTCCGTTGCTGTAAAAAAAAAAAAAAAAAAAAAAAAAGGACTTGTACTAATGGAAAAAGTGCTTGCAACCAGACCCTTTTCCATTAGTATAAGTCTGATTTACAACGTGCATGCTGACCAATCAGCTTGCACATTTTGGAATATTAATGGGGGGTCATTGTATAATAAACAAGTCATTATTTAATACAGAATCAAATTGAAGACTGAAAAAGAGGTAGCTTATTTATGTTTATGAGCCTGCCAAATAAAGAAATGCTGGATGGAAAAGAAAAATAATCCTAGGGACTAAAACTGTTAACAGGCTTGGTAACATCTGATTATCCTTCTCCCTAAGTTTATTTTCCATTATTCCTCTCATACCTAATTTACAATACATTGTCAGTATACCTTTAAATGTAAGCACATGACCAGTTATGCAATGCAGTTAACAGAGGAAATCCATTCTGTTTAAATGGCCCCTCATGCTAAAACACTTCCTGTCACTTACTTTATTAGGTATTGCTGCAAAACACTACATTGAATTATTTTCAACCCACTTCCGTACTACATATATGTGATTTACACAAACCAATTGAATTAACAGTTCAATAGCTTCTTAACCAGACTAGTTTGGTTGGTCATTTGTATTTTATAGCTATAATGTACTTGCTCTCTCACAGGTCACATATTACACACACATGCACAGACGTGCATACACACACGCACATTGTGTGCATGTATGATTGTGTGGTACACCTTGTGTGTGACGACGTGTGTCTGTATTTATGCATTCCCAGAGGTTGATCATATTTAAATCTCAGTATGTTTGCATCCAAAGTACTTAATTTAAGGGAGAAAAGTTTTAGGCATTCTTTTAATTTCATACTTTTACTTAAGCATTGATTGTCTGCCATATGGCTTTATGTTTAAAAACTACTGAACTGGATTCTACTCTTTTCTGTCTAGTATTTAAATAATTGTACAACCACAATGTCTTGTCTTTTATCTTGAAGAGTTTTTGGCAGAGGTGCTCGTTTCAAAATAAAGAAGGTTATTTCCTGCTTCTGAAAGTACTGAAGAAGAAAATACGCTAGGAATTCAGGAATCTATTAACTTTAGATTTCTATTTATATCGTTAAATTGACTTGGCAGCATCCCAAGACAAGTAGGTTGAAGGTGGACTGAGCATTTCTTTTCAAATTGCTGCTCTTTTCTCCTGAAAAATGCCAGCTGTTAATACTAAAACACTAGCAGTTTCCTACTAGAGGATTACTGCTCATTTGTTATGCTGATAGGACAGAAAGTTTAATGGCATTTCTGCTGTGAAAATGACAATTAAACAGACAGAATAATATTTAATAGCACATTAAAATGATATGCTCTCATTCAAAATGATACCCTGCTGCTCTGCTTGTATTTTTTAGGATACTATCCTCTAAAAATTCCACTTGAATTTTTTTTAATTATTAACAAAAACAGTGCTACTTAAAGTGTGCAGATAATTGAAATTTGGTGGACAACTTGAAACCATGTCATTAGCCAGAAGGTTTTAGATGAGACTAAGTACAATATAATGTGGCTAGGAGTTTCTAGAAATGATGGCTCATGGCAAACTTAAATGGCTTTTGATGAATATATGACCTGTACTTATCACTTAGAATTTTCTGCAGATATGGGCACTTCAGTTTGCATACACAGAAATCTTCAATAGTCACTGCAGCTGCATACAGTAAATTCCAAATAGCCAGAGATTTTTGTTTGTTTTACTTTATTGAAACAGTTTGCCTTGAGATATGAGCAGGCTACATAACTCTCCGTAACATCACTATATCAACTGCAATCAGATAGCTGCTAAAGGCAATTTCTCACACATTGAAATAAGACTACCATAAATTGAAGTCTATTATTAGTGGTTTATTTGGAACTTTCTAAAATGAAACTTTTACTTTGCAGCAGCTAACATTGGTTTGAAACTAATATGAAATGCTGAAGTGAATGAACATAGACCTTTGCATTTTAGGAATGTATTTTCACAAAAGTACTTCTAGATAGTGACCAGGAAGTGTGCTTATTCATGTTAATTCTTCTGCTGGAAAATGTAATTGCTAATATTTGGAGGAACATCATTAATGCTGCAGTGGATTTGATATGGAAAGGATATTCTTCCTTGTAGTTCATATTTCCTTTTGAATCATTTTTTTTTAATTTGTGAACATACATGAGTTATGTAATCATTAAACTATAAAAACAAAAAACACTGAGTAAAAATGCAAAGTACCTCAGGTCTTGGGTACAGTAGCAGGCCTGGTACCTCAGGTCTCGGGCACAGTAGCAGGCCTGGCACCTCAGGTCTCGAGCACAGTAGCAGGCCTGGTACCTCAGGTCTCGGGCACAGTAGCAGGCCTGGTACCTCAGGTCTCGGGCACAGTAGCAGGCCTGGTACCTCAGGTCTCGGGCACAGTAGCAGGCCTGGTACCTCAGGTCTCGGGCACAGTAGCAGGCCTGGTACCTCAGGTCTCGGGCACAGTAGCAGGCCTGGTACCTCAGGTCTCGGGCACAGTAGCAAGCCTGGTACCTCAGGTCTCGAGCACAGTAGCAGGCCTGGTACCTCAGGTCTCGAGCACAGTAGCAGGCCTGGTACCTCAGGTCTCGGGCACAGTAGCAGGCCTGGCACCTCAGGTCTCGAGCACAGTAGCAGGCCTGGTACCTCAGGTCTCGGGCACAGTAGCAGGCCTGGTACCTCAGGTCTCGGGCACAGTAGCAGGCCTGGTACCTCAGGTCTCGGGCACAGTAGCAGGCGTGGTACCTCAGGTCTCGGGCACAGTAGCAGGCCTGGTACCTCAGGTCTCGGGCACAGTAGCAGGCCTGGTACCTCAGGTCTCGAGCACAGTAGCAGGCCTGGTACCTCAGGTCTCGGGCACAGTAGCAGGCCTGGTACCTCAGGTCTCGAGCACAGTAGCAGGCCTGGTACCTCAGGTCTCGGGCACAGTAGCAGGCCTGGTACCTCAGGTCTCGAGCACAGTAGCAGGCCTGGTACCTCAGGTCTCGGGCACAGTAGCAGGCCTGGTACCTCAGGTCTCGGGCACAGTAGCAAGCCTGGTACCTCAGGTCTCGAGCACAGTAGCAGGC
Organism: Protopterus annectens; assembly: GCF_019279795.1. Lineage (NCBI taxonomy): Eukaryota > Metazoa > Chordata > Ceratodontiformes > Protopteridae > Protopterus > Protopterus annectens. The sequence goes on from NC_056750.1 coordinate 729,497,954, forward strand.
CTGGTACCTCAGGTCTCGAGCACAGTAGCAGGCCTGGTACCTCAGGTCTCAGGCACAGTAGCAGGCCTGGTATCTCAGGCCTCACTACACTTAATAGTGAAAATGAACTGTACTTTGTGCAGCAGAGCAGCAAGTAATACAGCTGCGAAGAGCACTGTCACACTTGATAATGTGTCTGCAGCACAGCAGCTTAAAACAATCAGACATTGACACATTTATCGGCCAGAAAATAATGCTGAAAAGAGGACAAACATTAGATATCACAGACAAGCAAGGGTGGCTCTGTACGTGATTTGTGGGAGGGATATTGGATGGATAAGAGCCATAATTAAGGTGGGGTGCTCTGAGGGGCATCATCCTCTTTGTGCCAGTTGTTAGGAGGTGCAAGAATGCAGTAGAAGCCCCATGGATATTGCAACTTCAAATGTCAATTCTGTTACTGTACTTGTGGTCACAGCTAAAATGCTGAGTGACTGGGTTAGTTTAAGTACAGTCGGCTGCTGCTTAGATTTGAAGCAAACAGCCTACTACAGTTTCAAAGCAGAACAGCTTTTTTTTTTCTTTTTGGTTTTAAAAGGTTGCAACTTTGTGAGAAGCCCTTTTTTCTTTCTCCTTAGTCTTTTAGTTGAGGGCAGTGCCAATTTGGGGAACTCTATACAGTTCCAGAACACCTAGCTACAATGTTGGGATGGACGCATGCAAACAGGAGGTGGTTGGACCATGCACAAGATATAGTATAAGGGACATAACCATTCCTCTACCAAGTGCTACTCCCTTTGTTGAAATACAGGCTGCGGGGGGGGGAATCTACCTGTCTAGCCTAGAGGGCAACCTAGACAGAATTATTGCTAACGTTGCTGATTGTTCTATTTGGCCAAATAGCAAGGGAGCCCTCTGCTGACACAATAGCAAAGGAGTTTGTCAGTACTTTCAAGGCTGTCCACTAGGTCTCACACCAGTGCAGTCTCCACCCACTGCTGCTGCTGCTACTGGAACATCACACTTGATAGGACAGGGCTGCTAGCCTGCCTGTGCCTTGAATACATTTGCAAGGCAGTACATTCCCTTCACTGAACCCAGCTTTGCCAGCTACAGCAGCAAGCTGTGATGGAGATGGCTGGGAATTACCTTTTTTCTTCTATGGACTACATAGTGGAAATACAATGGGACTTTTTTATAAGTATGGCATGGTATGAGGCATAATTGTTTATTATTACACTATTAATCCTGTACCATTCATAATCACCCTACCATTCTCTTTGTTTACTGCCTCCTGTGACATCCCCTGCCGCCACATTCAGGTTCCTTTCATCATGTTTTGTAAGGTAAATGTGCATAGCATCATTGGATCACCGGATATACAAGGCGATTTGACCATTGCTCATGTGTGCCTTGCCAATAACTACCATCTGGCTCTACCTCACATTTCAAGGAGTTCAAAGACTTTACGTCCCCAGGTAAACTTAAAGTTACTCCTTCACCTGTCTAAGTTATATATTTGAAAGATGGCAAGGAATCACGTTCCTTGACTTGTATGAGGAGCCTATTCCACTGCAGGTAGAGGCTCTAGATGACGAACCTTTCTCTCCATCTTGCTTTCTTCATTTTCTGTTTTAGATCTACAGTTCTGCTATTGTCTCCTCTTAATTTGACTAGAAAAAGGAGGTAAAAAATAGGATCCCTAAAGACATGATTGGCAAGACACAGATATCCCCCTAGAAATACTGGTAGCTAAGATTTTAGAGACCTGAGATCCTTTTTTTTTTTTTTTTTAGGAATCATTTCATTTTTTTTTTTTTTTATTTAGTGTGTTTAGTTACATACATGCTAAATTGTGTTATATTCTCTAATGGGGCTGACTAGGTAGAGTATAAGGGAAGAATCGGTTATATAAGAGGTGCCTTACAACTAATTATGAAATATAGAAGGGCTTCATAACTACAACTCCCACATGATAATTAAAGGAACCCATATGCCCACGTCTCTAACCACAGTGTCAACTGATCATGGCGTTGTTGATGCAGCAGTTTGAAAACGTACTGAGTTTCCTGAAAGGGGTGATGCTGCATTTCTTGACATTAACTTTGGCCCTTTTTCCCATGTTGTCTCCTGATAAATTAAGGAGACTTGACAACTTCCCCAGCTTGCACTCTTCAGCAAATTTGATTAACCAGCAATAATTGTTATAAATTTTGAGGTCAGTATATAAATGTCATACGAGATGGGAGGTCAGTATATAAATGTCATACGAGATGGGACTGTGGACACCATTGGTCATCTTATGTCTGACTGTAGAGGCATCACATCCTCAGACAACCTGACTCCTGTCATTTAGTCAGTTGGCTATCCATCTCATCATGAAGGGGTCAATGTTAATGTTGTTAGTTTATTTGCGGTTCCATCATCTGGTATGCTGTCTAACTTCTTGGCCATATCAGTGCAGTTGTATCAGTAACTACTTCACTGACAAATATGTAGTCATCATGAAACAATGTGTTTAAAAAATTATAGGAATATATCTCAGAGCCATGCTATATCTCTTCAGAAAGGCAGAGCAAATCGGAGTGGCATCACCTGAAGTCTTCATAATGATTCCTGTATATATCTGAAGACTAATGTATGGCTGTAGTCCAAGTTAATGTCTGTCTCGGCTCATGCTAGTGGCCATTTATTTAAATGGGCTATCATACATACTCGGCAGGAATTCTCTGTTCTCCCTCACCAATAAATAAAGGAAAATTTTCATTTCCTTCATACACTATATGGAATCCTTTATGCTTATTTGAGTCACACCTGCATACCTTAAATCGGTGAGTAACAAATACTTCAGTAACAATGCAAGATGGCAATCAGAGCATGTATCTCTTCATGTGTTCATGTATCTCTTCATTTGTTTTTTAATCGGGAGTAGTTTTGCTTCATGCAATGCACTAGCATGATGCAAAGATATGTAGAAATACTGCAGATATAGTGATACGTTTTCAGATAATGTATGTCTCATGCAACCTGTATATTAATACACTTGTGTGAGAATCGGTAACTAAGTAATTCATAGACATTCAAGCTATAAGTTCATATCAGACTATATAGTATGTAAAATGGTATACATCTGCATCACTTGGGGTGGATATAATATAACAGAAAAACAATTGTACAGTGTGGTACACTTTGGATAGTTAATTTCTGTGATACTATTATAGTTTTCTGATCATATGCATACTTTTCGTCTAGAGTTGGCTGATCATATGCATACTTTTCATTTAGACAGCTACGATCACACTTCAGAGGGCTGCCAGAACAGTAGTCAGGGTTGAGAGGTACTATTATTGTCTAAAGTCATCCTTTGTGCCTGGCAAGGACCATTTCTGAAAATATCCTCTACAGCTGTATTTTAATGTATGTTAAATATACAGAAATGCCTACCCATTTTGTCCCAAAATGTATGTATAAGCTGTTCATACAAGTTCTGTACAACAAATGTATTTCCTATCTAGGTCAGCCCTTTGATTACCTGAGACATGGGGAAGATTGGAGCTAGTGTTGTACCTTTAAACATTATAAATAATAGAAGGGGCAGAAGATATGACAGTTTGCTGTTGCAGGAATTTTTTTTCAAGCAAGCCCCAACAGCTGCTTTTAATTATTGATATGTGAAGAAATGGATGCTTTTCTAGTGCTTATGCAGGCATACAGTAATGGCTGCCATATGGGTACAAGTGCATTAGACAGCCTTCCCATCATCCAACAATGTGGTCTACAATCACTTTCTATTTGGCAGGCTTTGATATTCACATCCTATCATGAAAGTTACAAATAATCGTATTGCTATTCAAGTCACCTCACCTGGTCATATTATTGAGTCTGCGTAGAGTTACTGTGCTTTAGAAAATAGGCTTTTGAAAAAAGAAAACCCTACTGACATTATGGAAACTTAAAAAGGTGAATTCATGCACAAGGGCACCCAGAAAAAAATGCAAATGTGCCTACTTGTAATCTATGAGCTGTCACTAAAAACTTTTCCTAAATATGCTATCTTTGTCCAGTTCATTAAGTGCACCTTTCAGTAACCTTAAAGAAAACCTAGTTTATAAGTGTGTGCTAGGCCAATGGCCCTGGAGCCTTTATAAGCCTAGCCCATAGAAGTGCCCTGGCATCATGCCGCCTTTAGTTCCCAGTGCCTCAGTCAAGTGAAGCCACCGGAGTGATTCCTGGGGTGAACTTTCTATTTCCCATCCATTCATCAAGATTTCTCTTGAAAAGGGCCAGTGAGGTGCTCTGCTTGACATGTATGGGAAGTCTATTCCAGGGCATGGGCAGTCTCTGGGTTATGAACCTAGTCCTCCAGCATGTTCTGTTGATTGTGGTAATGAGGGTGACGTCATGAGTTCTGAAATTTCTTTATGGTTGTAGGTTTTTCCACATATGACTACAAATCATGACAGTCTGTAGGCTACCTGCTTTTGCATTTCTTTACAGCCTGGTTTGGCTGTGCACCTTCATGTACACCTTTTTATGCAGGTACTTGAAAACCCAACACATTCAGCAGTGTAAGACACTGCAGTCCTTCTCAACTCACATCTCTGAATTTAAGCTTACCACCTATCAAATTTGTTCCTAGATTGTTAATCAGAATAGTTGCCTCCTGGTCTGAAAATCACTGTATAAACTCCATTTTCTATCTTGCAACATGAGCCACATGTCAGAGTTAGAAAAATTTCAGTCTCTGCACTTTTTTTTTTTTCTTTGCAGAAGCATCTCTGTGAAATCATGGAATAAAGTCCAACAATAGCTTAGCTTAAGGAAGAAAAAAAAAAAAAAAGGACACCAAATATCCAAGTGAAAACAGGATGTACCCTTCACATCACAAAACTGAGATAGATGGAATATGCAGAAAAAGCAACTGAGAAACGGGGATTGCCCACAATGTGTATGTTGCCATTAATTGTGCAACCTCCTATTGTGTGATATGCAATTTGTTATTCAGTTTACACAACCTATACACATGGAGGACTTGTAGATAATGCACAGTAAGTAGTCAAATCAAGAAGTACGCTGGAAAATCAAATGTGATTGCACAGCGGTGCATCTGTACCACTGTATCTACCACAATATACCATACTCTACTTTAAACATATATTATACACACAGATTTAATGGAACACAGTATAGAATCTCTCTTTTTTTTTTATTTCTCCAAATCTTTTAGGTTTCTAATACCATGACAGGAATGGACCCCATTCCTAAGTCAAAGTACAACTTAAAGTTCATGAAATTAGTATTTTCAATCTTTGATGTAAGCCAGAAGTGCTTTTCGCAACACCCGCAATGTGCCCAGTAATGACTCCTGTAATTTGTATGGAGTTACATGTATTGCTAACATATCTAAATACAATTGTAGATTCTTTTTTAAAAGAACCATTCATCCTACTACTATTGGGACTGTCAGGATATCTTTCTTCTACATTGCTCTTGTTTCTGCCTGCAAATACTGATAATTTATGATTTTGCGCCTCTCCGTACACAACACAACACAACACACTGTGGTGATTTCAATGATCAATGCTACTTTTGTCTTCTTTTCATGGACGAATATATTCTGTGTTCTAGCATCTCTCTTTTGAACTGTTGGTAATGGGTGATCCCATGTGATGCAGACGTCACCATTTTCTATGATGCTTTGTCGCTCATGTTTCCAGTGTTTTTCAGCCACTTGAATACCATAGTGTTTGCACAATCCCCAGTGCAACAATCTTGCCACGTTATTATGCTGTTCAGTACACAGTCCTTCTCCTATTAGTATGTCACAAACAGCAATGAGGTGTGTGACTGTTTCTAATTCGGTTTTACAAAGCCTACATTTGTTTCTAAATTAACATCTAAGCAGCCCACTATCTTGGGCCACCAATATTAACCTTTCATCTCTTGGTTTGAATTCACCTCTCCTTAACCATTCCTGCTTTCTTCCCTGATCAACATGAGGTTCTTCCAGAATTTTTCTGTACTTACAACTATATTTATGCATTTCTTGCCTTCTCATCTGGTCCTTCTCCTTATTTTGTTTCTTTTGGTTTTGGCACATTCACTTGCTGCCTGATTTTCATCTACTTCTTGTTTGATTTCCATTCCTGCTTGACACACCGATATGCTTCTGCTAGATTAAACAGAGAAGTCATCTTAGATTTATTCTCCTCATGTTTCAAAATGTTCACTAAGTTTGGGTCCTGTGAGGTCAGCAGATATGTGAGGAGCCCCATGACTGCAGATCCATACATGTAATCAATTTCAAGGAGGCCCATCCCTCCTTCGAAACAGGGAATATATAATCTTGGTATGCATTTTTTATTTTATTTTTATTTTATTTATTTTTTTATTTTACATTTGTTTACCGGGAAAGTCCGACTGGAACAACAGTCCAACTGGAGTCTTGTAACTCATTTGTTGAGCAGGAAACATCCTTCTTGTTTTCCTGTCGAATTTATCCAACGTGTCATTCCAAAACTGCAAGTTAGGACTGGAAGAACAAATTGGTTTATAGCTTGGATTTTGTTCCTAGATGTCAGTGCTGTTTTCAGGATTAATTCAAGTCTTCGAATATATTCCTTACTAAGTTTGTCAGATTTTTTTTATGTTGATCCTTCATCAATTCCCAAATATTTATATACTCGATCTTTCTCAAGTTCTTTTATATCAAATTCTTGTCCCAAACTGATGTTTTCCTTGTGCTTCAGTTTTCTTGCTTTAAAGGTTGCTTTTGCACATTCATCAAGACCAAATGACATTGTTATATCATCTGAAGAAGTTTGACAACTTGCAGTTGTGCTTTCAGTTCCTCATCTGAAGAGCTATACAGTTTTAAATCATCGACAGAGAAGATGAGAAGTCTTTGTACTTTGTTGTTTTCTAGGATCCAAATTATAGCCATGGCCTAAGCTGTTAAGCAAGCAGCTTAATGGATTAAGGTCAAGGCAGAATAGCAGTGGTGGCATTCACCTTGGAATATTCTATTTGAATTGTTATCCCTGGGGTGAAAATGTGTCCTTTTATCATGGCTTAATTGTAAAGTGGTCTTGCTACTGTTTCATGGTCACTATAATGTAGTCGTTCAGTGTAGGGTGTATCTTGTACATTTTTAAGTAATCTTTTGTCCACGAATGTCTGATATTATCAAGTGCTTTTTAGTAGTCAATCCATGCCATACTTAAAGTCATAGTGGAGAACTGTAAAAAGGGGAAGAATCTAACAACAAATGATCCTTTGCTCCGTATGACTTTCTTTTATTGCCCTTTTTTTTCTAATGCCATAATTGAGTTTTCTTCTCAATGACTATAAACTGTCAGCATCAATCCCCATGTATAGTTATACATTGTTAGACGGCAAGTTATTGGTTTACAATTTTTAGGTTAGCTTGCAGGTTCACTCTTAAGTAGGAGCATTGTTTTTCCTGTTTAGTCAGGTTGGTGTCTTTTCAGGGTGTGTTCTTCCTCATGGCTAAATCTTCATGGAAAGATGTTCATACTTTTAACCATATCCTGGGTACTGCATCTGGGCCTGGGGTTTTACATTTAGAGGCTTTTCTTAACTTTGTTTTAATCTCTCTGGCTTTTACTTCATACCATTTGAAGTCCTGTACCTTTAAACTTCTTATTCTTTCTTTAACAACAACTATCCATTTAGCATATTTATGTTCCACAGGATCTTCATATATACTTCTCCAAAATGTATCTTATTTCTTCTTTTTTTGGCAGCCTTTAAATTCCTTTTTACCTTGTTTCCCAATTCTCTATAAAACTTTTTTGGGTCATCAGTAAATTGCTAATTTTGTACTTTTCCTTTATCTTTTACATTTTTCTGCTTGTGCTGAGATTTTTAGTTTATTTGTGATAGTGCATGATGGATCCTGGTCTGTTCTAATACTGCACACTGCTTTTATCACGTCTTATCTTTCTTAGTATTTTTTGTTGATCTGTTCCCTCTTCTATAGTCTCCTAACAGTGATACTTCTTGTCTTAATTGCTTTATAGTTTTCCCTGTTCCATACTTTCATGATGGTATTCGATCTCTCCCCTTCCTTTCCCTCACTACCCTGTGATCTTGTGGTAGAACTTTATCAGTTATTAATTTAGCTGCACAGTAATATATCTTGTTTACTTCTGTTATTTCTCATGCATCTCTACAGGCAGTCCTAATTACTGTGATCATTTATTTCATCAAACTTCTGACTTTTTTGTTTTATTGACCTTCTGCAGTCTTTCTTTCATTTATCTTGATATGTCTGTCTATGTCTGTTAAATCAAGCAACTCTTCTCTTGCTTCATTTTCTTCTAAACTGAGGGCACATTTTTTGTTTTCCATTTCCTGCGGGCATTCTATAGAACGTTCTGTAGCATCTTCCTGTGGCACATTCTCTTCAATTTCATCCTTTGACATCTGTTGCTCTGTCATATAGGAACTCACTGGCCTATCACTCCTCAACACTGACTGCATCAGAGTTTCCACAGTTTCCTGTTCCTTTCCTTGCTGTCTTGCTTCAAGTGAATGTTTATACTGGTTTCCTGTGGAAGGCTCCAAAATATCTTCATATGGCACCTGACCAATTGCTTCCTGTTCCACTGGTTTCCCCTTAATTTGGATATCCATTGCTCTATCCCGTTGTGGTGCTTTCTGAATTAGATTGTCTACACTGACTCCTTCACTTCACAGGTACTCCATAACCTCAGTTTCTATTTCTTTAACTTCCCCATTACTAATCTCCTTTTCTACTTTTCCTCTTTGTCTGCTTGTATTTCTCTTCAAATATCTTTGGTGCTGTTCTTATTGTATTGGTTAGTTTTGCTTTCTCCTTTGCATAAACATTACACCATTTTGAATCTCTCTCTCTTTCCCATGTCCATATTTCTTCTTCAGATGTCTCCTGATCTTCCTGCTTCTTGTTACTTTGGGGACTCATTCCATCATGCTGTGATGTCACCTGTGTTAGACCTTCTACACCAAATCCTTCACTTCGCAGGCACTCCATAACTTCAACTTCTATTTTTTTTTAACTTCTACTTTAATAATCTTCTTTTCTACATTCCCTCGTTGTGATACTTTTTTATTGTGAATGTTTCCATATCTGGATGCCTTTGCCTGTATTTCTCTTCAAATATCTTTAGGGCTGCCTTCTTTTATATTGATTAATTTGTCTTTCTCCTTTGCATAAGTATTGCACCATATCAAATCTTTCCTTCCCATGTCCATAGTTCTTTTTTATACTTTTTAAAAATCTCTAGGTTTTGTTGTTTATATGTTTGCACTTCCTCGGATGCTTCTTTTTCCAAACAGGTAAGTTTCTTGATCTATATACTGTTTTTCAAAAATCTGTTGTATTAATGAATACAAATTTTTATTTGAAGCATGTGACAGTGTTCTTATGGAAGTACCTTTGTTTCCTCTAATTTCTGTCTTAATTTGTATATCTTGTGTCTGGAAATTTTTGTCTCTTTGCATAATAGTAACAATACATCATTTTTTTCTTATCCTCAATAGTCCACTTTATCATCTTTATGTTTCTTCTCTGGCCTATCAGTTTTTGTGGAGTATTACTTCCCTCTACAACAGGGGGCCATCTCCCCCTGTGCCTGGCCTGGCCTCATTGTAGGAATATTTCTGTATTTTGAGGATTCTACACTGTCATCTTTTCCAGTCCTGGCACCAGTGTGCCTACCAGGATTGGGGACTTTTTTATTCTGGGTCTTGTGCACTCAGCTCTCGTTTTCAATTTTAACCTACATTTGTCCATGACATATGCTGTATAAATACAGTCTATATATCAGTGTTGTCTTGGTGAGATTTTGTGAAAAAACAGGATCCACTTGCAAAGGTACTCTATAATAAATACTGTACCATACTGTAAGCCATTTCTTTGTGTGTATGCATAAGGGTATGTGTGTGCCTGCAGGTAGATGATTCAGGTGTGTGTGTACCATACTGTAATCCATTTCCTTGTGTGTATGCATAGGGGTATGTGTGTGCCTGCAGGTAGATAATTGCAGGTGTGTGTGTGTCTCTATCTGTCTGTTTTATGTGTTTAAGAAGATGATTATGCAACCATATTGCATGGGCTGGTAGGGGGGATACTAGGGTGGTTAGATCTAACTGTGAAGTGTTTGATTCAGTAGTATGACAATGTGCTGTTAATGATCTCTTGATCTGTGTGGTTTTATTGTGTCTCTAAATCACAGATAATCACAGTCAAAATATTTGATAGTATGGCCCTGGCACAGACAGATTAATGCTAGTTATGATAATCTTTCTGAATTTTGGATTCAGTCCTGTGGTGATTTCAGGCTGTGAATAAAGTTGTCCCTGTGATAATTACAGACCTGCAGTCACATGCTACACTAAATTAAGTCAGTACTTTTATACTTAATGATCAAAAATGACTAAATTGGAAAAGCATAAGAAAAGAAAATGTGACCATAACAGTATACCTTAATGCAAGTATTCCACGGAGGATGTATGTGATGCCTGTGACAAGGTAATCACAATCCATTCTAAATACTATAAGGCACTGTAATACACTCTCATCATCACTGTGAGTCAAACACCATTATTTGGTAGCAAGGCTCAAAGACGAGTAATGTTTAGTGTCACACAGCTGTTCAACAACCCATACCTTCACTTTCCTTATTGTCGTCTGAAACACATATTACAGGAGCAGTGCAAGGCAAAGTTGATGTGTGAGGTGTGGCAGTTAAAATCCATTCTACTCACACATCTGTGTACATTCGTGTAATGCATCTGGGCTGCATCAGGAGCCTGGCTTGCCATATCAGAAGCCCAACAAAGCACAGTGCGCCAGTGTGTGTCTAAGGCTCAGGGATTGTACATGTAAGTGACCTTGGGCATGGCTTTAGGAGGTCAGCATAAAACCTCATCAGAAGAGTGTACAGAGAGAGCCTCTCCACATATGGGGGATATCTTATTACAAATTATACAATGACTGGCCATTCCTATTAAAAAAGGAGCACTTTGATTGGTCAGCCCAACCAGTATGCCCATTGTAAATCCGAGAATATACCAGTAGAAAAAGGTCCGGTCACCCAGACTTTTTTCCATAAGTGTATCTCATAGAACTGTTACTTCTCTTTCTTTTTAAATAAATGTACAAGACCAAATACCTCAAATGAATGAGAAGATGGCACAGAGAAAAATAAAAGGATAATCCGGTTCGTTCTGCAAAACTAAAGAAATGTACCTGATTACCCTTTTATTTTCAGTGTCCCATCTCTTCCAAATGTTTAAAGTCTCCTGGTTTGTTTTTTCTTTTTAAAAAAAAAAAAAATTCAACAGATATCTTCCTTTCTCCATTGCTTCCTTTACACAGCAGTGATGTATTGTGTACACATGGGAATGCAAGTCCCATACACACATGCAGTACATCACGAAAGGCCCCAGATACCAGAGAAAACATGTAAGGGCACCATTGTACTAAAGCATTCTTTAAGAAAAGTAATTTTTTTTTCTTAAATTATGTCATTGTCTAATAGCAATAACTGACTCTGTGGTGTGGAATATTGAAAATTTACACAGGGTTGGCTTTATTTAATCACTCTGGCTTCGCCATCATGATTAAACCACACCAACTGTGGGTAAATCTTCAATATACCACATCGACATCGTCGGTAATTGCTGTAATACACCTATAGTCATCTTAACTTATTTGATTGATGGTACTACTTTTGTTCCAGCAATTCTACCCTTGACTTAGCTCTGCTTACAAATATTTACAACTTGGCTATAACAGCTCAAAATTTATAAAGCAGTATATGTATGACATGTAAGTTTAGTGATTATAGTGGTACACGTTCTAAGATTATAGTGCGTTTGCCCTATATACAGCATTGCTGTTAGAAGCAAGCAATGATCCAGAAACTGAAGCTTGTATAGAAAAGAAGGCCAGCTCTTTCACACAAGGTGATCAGTTAGCTGTCATTATGTATTCACAGTGGTCCTTGTGTTTAGATGACATCATAGCGTATCTATAAATATTATCTGACCGAAGGATGCACCTATTAATGCTCATGGTAAAGCAGATTATTCAAAGGCTTTACTCCACTTGAGATGTTAAAGCATCTTTAGTCTATCCCAGAGTGACTCCCTTTGAAAGCTTATTTTTCCATCATTTGATTTTGTTTTTACTGGACTGACATGTAAAATGGTTAGTCCAGGAAGACATGTTTTTAGAAGAATTCTCTTGAACTTGTGTTTTCAGGCAAAGAGCATTGTTGTATATATGTTCATACTTTTTTTATTGGTTCTCTGCAGGTCATCATCTCTCTGAATTTATCAGCTGTCCCAGCAAAATATCTTTAACTGACACTTAGAAAGCTGAAGAAAACAGAGCCATTATATTGCAGCTGCAGTCAGATTCTAAAAGGTTAATTAATTTAAAAAAATCAATAAAACTGAGCCTCCATGGCCTAGAAAGCAACAGCTTCAAAAGTAGAATGGAGCAAACATGCATTTTATGTCTAAACTTCTAGTACTTTTGTCCATCAATAAACCAGACAAAATGAATAAAGCAGTCTAAAAAAAAAATATCCTAAAAATGTAGGAATTCATTGGGCACGTCATTGTTAACTTAACTAAATCCAGACACATGGGCCATAAAATTGGTTCTAGATATATTGCTCATTTAAATGTGACAAAAATGTACAGTTGCACCAGAAGAAAACTGATAGTATATGTAGACTGTTTGGCTACAGTGGCTAGAAACTTGTTTCTGCCCCCCCCCACTCTACCTTCATTTGCCTTAATGCATGCTACCCTGTAGGGTAACAGATTGTATTTATCCACCTCTATCTTACTGAAGGGTAACATTGTATTTATCCACCTCTATCTTACTGAAATATTGAGTTATGATACCCAATCTTTCATTTCACCCTTCCGTTTGCATTTCCTTCTGGCTTGTTCGTTTTCAGAACTCCTTTCTCTGATATGTTTTAAAGGCAACAACTTCAACTTGGTTTCTCTCTCAAACTTTAAGTTTTTACTATTTTACTCTATTAACAGCTTTTCTTTGTAAAGTCACTATTTCTTTTCTTTTCCCTGTAATTTTGCCTGTTTATGCATGCACCTGTGCTTTAGATTGTACCTCCCAGACTAAAAACTGCCTAGAGTTTTACTTTCCAGATACACATCAGGAGTTTGCAGTTCCTAGCAATGCTTGCCTACACTGATAGCTTTGTCCAATGCTTCTTAAAATGGTCTATTCCTTTTCTACTGTCTCTCTAGGCTTCATGCTCTCTCTAAGTAGTTTACTGTTATTCAGGGCATCATATAATGTCTAAGTAGCCAGTGCAGTGAACAACTCTGGCCACTGGCTCTCCCACCTTATATTACTTTCATTTCACTATACACTAGTGATATTTTGTATCTCACACCATGCGGAATGCAATAAGAAATCTTTCATATCAACAGGTAATGTTGAAATGTCCTTAGTGCAGGTCTTATTTGCTCTGTTTGACTTATGAAGGTCAAACGATTGTAAAGTAAGTATGAAACATAAGACAGAGAACTTTTAGGATTGTGCCATGTAAGGGATAGAGTTCCTCTGGTCATCAACTGAAATACCTCCCTAAAAAACAATCGAGCAAACCTCTGCAACTGGACAGGCAACTTTATATTTATAGCTGCTATTAGTGCTAATGGTCTGCTATCCAGAATGGACTAGTTATCCTTATTATAAAGTGAATGCTGCTAGTATTCTTGACTGATCACCCAGCTTCCAGGTGCTTTTTGGCAAGTACTCCTGTGAGGTTTGCCTATTACTGTGGGTCTCAGCATCCCTGCCACTCACAAGATTCTCATATATTTAAACTGGACATTGTGAGATTTTTAGATCACTTTTAATGCAGCCTCCCTTTCTTGCACAAATTTGTCAGGGCTGACCCTAGAAGATTTTATCAAGTACAACACAACTCTAAGGACATGTATGACATACAAACTAATGAACATAAGAAAATCTCCATTTTGGGAGCCCAAGATGCCATGGTTCATTAGTGATGATCACATTTTTAACAAGGATATTAAGTTGATATGTGCTAAATTATGCTTTCATGAAATGGCTTTTTCATTTTTAGTACTGCATGAAACATATTGTTCAATGTAGAAATGTTTCCAATAAGCAAATTTTTGCATGAAATGTAATTCCCTTACAAGTATATTGCATATTCTTACCTATTATGTTGCTACAATCATCTGTAAAATTATCCCTGGAAGGTTAAAGTCTACAGCCTCAACATTTCCAGCAGACAAGCGATCCTTTACTGCAACCCTCTTAAAAATGTTAAGGAAATATGTTGATATGTACCAATGGAAAATTGTACTCTGCTTATTTCTTCAGTTTTTTTGTTCTATAAAAATTCCTGATGAACATCTGTCTCAGAAATGATGCTTATTTAAACAGGTTAATACATTATAACATCTTGTTTTCCTTCTCTGGATTTCCTTATATGTATATTGTGATTTATTTTCCCAATGAATGTCGAGTAGATTTTGAATCATCTTACTAAATGAACACCGACTGTAATGTAATTAATAGAGGGGAAACGTATTAGCTTTATGGCAGGCCATAAACTGTCACACATTTTTTTTTTATTTGGTTTTAAAACGATAAATCAATTTCTAAAACAAACAACTATTTACATAAATCTACACCTGATCAAGCCATCAAACTTTTATATATCAACAACAATATTTTTCAAGAAAGTCTTTGTTTAAACCAAGATTTATATGTATTAGTAATATTAGAAGTCTTAATCTTTATAGGCTGCAATTCACTACTGCAAACAGTTTTTGCTATAGTAATAAGTTCAACACTAGAGGAGGTACTTAATTTAAGGTCCCAGTACAAAAAATTAAAAAATAATCAACACACACACCCACACACACACATATCTATCTATATATATATATATATATCTATCTATCTATATATATATCTATCTATATATATATCTATATATATATCTATCTATCTATATATATATATATATATATATATATATATATATATATATATATATATATATATATATATGGGTTCCCTTTAGAATCTCGAAAAACTGAAATACTGAATTTCAGTTTACCAAGATTATAATACCGAATGCTCGGAATTGCGAAACGCCAGAAGCGCGAAATTAAAAATCCCGAAGTTCAGAGCTTCTGTTGTTGTGGTGTATGAATGGTTGGTTGTAAGTGCAGGTAAGTTTGTATGAGTGCGTAGGTTATCTGTTGTAGTGTATGTTAGTGTGCGTTTTGGTTGTGATGTGTGTGTGCAAGGGGCTGTGAAATGTGTGGGTGTGAGTTGCCTGTGTGTGTGTGATTGTGCAGTCTCGGCGTTAGAAAATATAAGTGGGGGGCAAAGCCCCCCTGCTTGTTTCTAGTGTAGGTTAGTTTTCTTTGTGTGTTGGGGCAGTTGTGTGTATGTGAGTGTGTGTATGTAAGTGTCAGGATTTTGAATTTTGCAATTATGGGCATTCCGTATTGTGGTGTTTCGGCTTTATGATCTCAATATTCTGAAATTCGGTATTTTCAGAATTTCGAGATTATAAAGTGAACCCATAAATATAAATATATATATATATATATATATATATATATATATATATATATATATATATATATATATATATATATATATATATATATATATGGATGCAAATAAATTTTACTATGTTATTTCAATAATAGATTTTGTTGAAGTTATGCGTATCTAAGCAGTCATTTGTATATACAGTTAGAAACATAGGAAATATTAAGTCTTTAATACAATGGTTAGAATATGTAATCTTTTGGAAAGAGGAAATTGTTATTTAAGTAGGGTATTTGACAAATAGGTGTATTTCCATTTACAGAAAAAAATGTTTAATAACCAGATAAAACTATTAGGGACTATTTGTTTATGACTTAGTGTGATATATTTATTATTTACTAATATTTCTTGTTTCCATTTTGAATCATAAATTAATTTATCCACAATACTATAACTTTTACAGTTGTTGAAGTAGCATACAATTGAATATCAGGGACTCCTATTTCACCATTATCCCAACCTTTTCTGTGCCAATCAAAGGAAACTCTTGGTTTATTAGAATGCCAAAAAAGTTTAAGTAAAATATTTATCTTCATCAATTATTTTGGTGTAGATAATGCTAAATATTGTAAGACAAACAACACTTTAGGGAGAATTACCATCTTAATAAGCATTAATCATTCTTCCAGGGTAAGAATTTGTTCCAATTTGTGACTATACTTAAAATGTTGTCAACAACATGTTGAAAGTTTGTACATTTCATTACTATTTACAAAGATTATTTAATTTCATTGCTATTCCAATTGAAGTTAGAATATTTTTGTATGATTTCTTAAACTTTTTTATTAATTAATGCACTTGTTTTATTATGATTGCATCATCAGCAAAGAGTTGAAGCTTTACTTTGAAATCCTGTTTTATTTTGGTAACATTAATGTTCTTATTAGATCTAATATTATTAGCAAAGGGGTTCTATAGCTAATGCAAAAAGTAAAGATGATTAATGGACAGCTTCATTTTGTGCCTTTTTGTAATGTAAAAGAATTAGAAAAAAAACTATTTTAACATAAGCATGACAGTTATTGTATAACAATTAGCTCTAGTGTGAAATTATACACTTTGTTTTAAACATGTACGACCAATTAACTCAGTCAAAAAAACTTGTCAAAATCATGACTAAACATAGAAAGTTCTTTTTTATTTGCATAGTCTATTAATGTATGTATTCTTATTATATTATCCAGTACCTGTCTATTTAAAATAAAACCCAGGTTGATCATTGTTAGTTAGTTTAGGTAAAAGATTAATTCTGTTAGCTAAAATGGACATGCACATCTTATAGTCCTCATTTTAAAATGAAATGGGTCTGTATGATGATCACTTTTTGTAGGAACCTTATCTTGTTTTAAAATAGGTGATCTAAGGGAATATTTCCATGGTGGGAGAATTCAGCAGTTGTTTTTATTGTTATATATGCTTTATCTAATATTTTAACTGCATCATCTGGTAGTATTTTATATAGTTCTGGTATAAGACCATCTAAGCTCAGTGCCTTATATTTTAAATTTTTTATTTGATCGTTTACCTTTGTTAAAGTGAATGGTCTATCATTTTTATTCACTTGTTATTTTAATATTTATATGTTCCCTTAGAAAAGATTCAACTATATCATCATTATCTAGGTTATTTGTATTTATATTTTCATAAAATATTTCATAGCCATAAAGAATACCTTTAATATTTCTATTTTCTCATGTATATGTTATAATTTCTTTGATATGATTTAGTTTTTTTTTTTTTTTTTATTATCTAAGAGCAAGTTTATATAAGCCTGAACGGTTTACTGAATATGCCTGAAGTTTGTTGTTTTCCAGATTTATTGAAACTGTATGACTTAAATGCAAAATATGTTGAAATTATAAGTTTTTAATTCAGGCTGTCTGATAATGTCATTTGGCTTTAGATTTAACTTTAGTCTGTTTCATCCTATAGGATATTCAATTATTCGTCCCATTCTCTTGTTTTACTAATATACCAGCTTGCAACTCTTCCACTTAAGTAAGCCTCTAATGAGTCCCACAGGACAATATCAGATACTTCATTCATTTTTATTTCTAGGAAATATTTGATCTCCTTAACATAATCCGTAAATCCTTTTATTTTAATAATGTATGCTGGTAATCCTCCATGATGTGTTAAATTGTCAGTTTAAAATAATATTAGACTATAGCATTATGGTCCAATAATGGACATGAAACATTTGAAACTTCTCTGTGATGATGGATTGTTTGAAAGAAAAATGTTATTAGTATTTGTTTGTGTTTCATATCTATATAAATAATGGGTAACTTGATATGAGTTTGTCTTCCTGAGCTCATATATTTTAAATTCATTAGATTTACAAAATTTAAATGTTTGGTTGAAGATGCAATTCTCAGCTTTCTATCTGCAGTGGAATCTTTGTCTGATAAAATACAATTAAAATAAAAAGCCATTGTGACTTTACCTTTCATGTAATGGGCTATAGTGTCTAGGTAATTCTTATGCATCTTTAGCTCCAAAACCTGGAATCCAGTAAGAGTTCACCAACATATATAATTTATGTTCCACTTAATTATAACAATGCTTGACTTGCCCATTTTATCAACATAAGTATCTATCACTTTTGGCATTACTGGTGATGTCTTTCATAAAATGAAGGTGCCTCATTTTTTAGTTTGAAAGCCAGAACCTGCTAAAACCAAATTCTTTAATGAAAGTTTATTTACATTTTTATCAAGTAAATGTGTTTTCTGTAGAAATACTATTTGAGCTTTATGTAATTGCAAGCATTTGAATAGACACCTTTATTTAATGGATTAAGTCCATTAATATTAATACATATACATTTAAAATTACATTTATATAAGGAGAAAAATTGGTATAATGAACTCACATTTATGTACAGAACTTATTATATACTTTATATATAACAGTATGAAATCTTCAGCTATGGACAAAACTTTTGAAACAAAAAATTATCCAATGATACAACACTAAATCATTCTACCATGGAATAATGTATCCCAAGTTTGTTGAAAAAGATGAACTACATCTAAACTCTCCATTAGACTAACAACTCTTAGCTCATGCTACTAATTAATATTAATGCGTCTCATGTTTTTAGTATGCATCATCTTAAACCCCATCAATCAGCTATTACAAATAAGAAAGTTTAAACAGGTGTTCAGAATCTTTATTATAAGTTGACCAAACTGAATATCTCTATTATCATTGTTTCCTTTACATCACATTGAGGAAGTGTTAATTTCATATTTATTCATTTATAGGTCAGATGGTTTATATTTTTTCTATTTTATTTACTGTGTGCAAAGTCCATAAATTTAGTACTAGGCTAAGTCCCCTAATGGGTCGTTCCAACCCAGCCAATTACCCCATGTGAGAATGAAACCCTGCACCTTGTGCCTATAAGGTGAGCACCTTAACCACTATATTTCCCACCCTTGTAGACAATTATATTCTTTATCTAGATGCATATTTACTTATTTTGATCTTTCTATTTCTGTTTGCATACAATGCTTTGTACTATTACTATATTCCTAGATTTTATATTTTAGCTATAACCCTAGTGAAGAATATCAATTTATAGAACAGTTATATTTACCTTATATATTTGATACTCTTTAATCAAGTACTACTGTTAAAATCAGTCCTATTTTTCCCTTAAATGTTATGTCTAATAGTATCTGGACCCCTCTTAGGCGAAATCCAGCTAAAACATTTCACCAAACCTAATTATACCCACCTAAGGGATGGCATAAATATTTTCCAAGCTCCTGTTCCCACAGATGGCATTGGAAACTAAAGGTACACAGAAATGGCCTATACAAACTTACATAAATGTATTGACACAACTTTCCTGATGGGTTCAACACAAATCCTCAAGAAAAAAACAAGCCTTCCCTAGTGGATATCTAGCATTAGTAAGTTATACAAAAAGAGGAAGAAGTTGCTGTCTAAGAATAAAAAAAAGAGGTCCCAGCACTGGAAGAACACCCTCCACTGCTTGAATAAACAAATAAGGCAATTTTTAAAAACTCCTTTAAGGAGAACATTAAAAAAAAAATTAGCAACTATAGTTAGGGATAACCATAAAGCATTCTTCAACTATATCCATAACCAAAAATGTAGGACCCAGACATTTGCTGAACTAGCTGTGGATAGCATTATACACACTGATCCTGTGAAAATTGCTAACCTATTGGCCGACAAATTTGGTGAAAAAAATTCATCCCTCTCTCCTCCAAACAATCCACAAAGCATTCCCTCTACATCTCCCGCACATTGCATCTCCAAATCATTAAAGCTCTCTCCAAGGCCAAAAACGCAGCCTCTATGGGATTGGATGGCATCCCAGGTTGCATTTTAAATGGTCTAAAACATGAGTTCATTAGGTACTTTCTTCAACCACAGCCTGAGTGCTGGTTTTGTCCCTGCTGAATGGAAAACTGCAATCATTCCCCTTCATAAAGGGGTTACAACAACAAATCTGGAAAATACTGACCCATAAGCTTAACCAGCCTTCTCTGTAAGGCCACAGAATGAATCATCATGGACTTTATAAGTAAGGATATAGGTGATCTCCAAACACTTGATCCATGACAATTTGGTTTTGTCAAAGGCAGGCCATGTCTAATAAACCTGGTGGACTTCAAAAACATCACCAAAGCATAGATGAAGGCAGATCTATGCATAAAGCCTAACTTGACTTAGCCAAGGCCTTCGACACACTCCCACATATGGGCATCATTGATAAACTCTCCCAGCTGAATATTGACCCTTATATCATTAGGTGGGTTGCTAACTGCTCACAGGTGGATCACACTCAGTCAAAGTTGGGAACTTTACCTCAAACAGCACACCTGTCGCCAGTGAGGTTCCACAGGCATCGGTGCTGGGACCCCTATTGTTTACATTATACTTCTCTGAAGTTCAGCCAAAACAGAGGGGCTGATGCTGACCAAGTTTGATGACTGCAAATTAGGTGTAATCATTGAGTGCCCAAATTATGTCAATATACTTCAAGAGGGACTTACACAAACCAATGATTTGTGCCAAAGCCATGGACTAAAACTCAGTGCTAAAAAATGCGTTATCATCCCCTTCAGTAAAAATGATATCCCTGCAAACTACCATATAAATAATAATACCCTAAGTAACAACTCAGTAGTGAGAGAATTGGGAACACAAGTTGACTGTAGCCTAAACTTTGACCACCATGTGTCTACTGTGGTAAGGAAAGCATTCTACTTTACCACACCTCATTAGCAAATGTATTGCCTCAAGAGTGAATGAGGTCATAACACCCCTGTACTCATCCCTCATCAGGCCAGTAATTGAGTACAATGCTCCTTTTGGTATGTACCTTACCAGGCACCTGCAACAATTTGACAGACCTCAGATATTTCTAACCGAGAGCATTCAAGGTCTCCAGCTCATCCTACATTGGCAGTCTGAAGTCAGTGTCTTCAGTAGCATACAGACTAGTTAGAGGAGACTTGTGCCTGTTCTACAGAGCAGTCTCGGATCCAAACCTAATGGAAATGCTGCACATCTGCAAGTCAAATGGGACAGGGATCATCCACTCCAGGGACATTAACCTGGCCTGTGACCTAAATAGGACCTGCTGGAGAGACAGATAACTCTCTCAGAGGTTGCCACTCCTCTGGAAGAGGCTACCAATTCACATCAAACAAAGCCCCTCTATGACCCTGTTTAAGCTTAGCCAGGATGGGGAAACCTTAAATTCCTGCCGGGGATTTCACCTACAACCCTACTAGATATGGGCAGTCATTGCTAACTAAGATCTTGAGTTTAGGCAAGATTCTTAATATAATAGAGAAACCCAATATAAAAGTACACATGGCTAGGCTTAAAGACTTTTGGGTCAATTGTCCAGTAACCACCTATGAACCTATCTGAAACATCTTCCCTTTTAAGACTCAAACTTTCCAAAATAAATTGTTCTGGGATATTATATTGTTATCGTTTAAAACAAGACAAGTATCTTTCTATAGGCTGGTATACAAACTATGCTTTTGGTGTATTGCAAGCATTCAGAACTATTTAATAACTGACGGTGGTTTAGAGTGTATTTCACTGTCTTTTGTTTATTATCTAGTTTGCATTCTTTGACATTTTAGCATATGATTCAAAATATTTTATGATTATTTACTTTTAAACTGGAAGAAGTAACCTGGACAGTTCTTAGAATTTTCAGAGCTCCCACAGCATCACAAATGTGCACATGACTCTCCGTTGTTTCAAGCTGGTTTTCATGATAAGGGCTCAAAAATGAACAGTCCATCAGTTACAGTTCACAATCTAGGTCACTTCTACAATACATATCAAACCCTCAAACCTCTCCAGACCACTAAAAAAAATTCAAAGTATTTTAACCACTAAAAAGCTATTGTATTTAAAAAAATTAACATTTAATGATTCAGTAAGCACTATTTGTATGAGTTTTGTATAAAGCAGACTGACATTTTCTAAAGGAAACATAGCATATGCATTTGCATTAAAAGAATGACAGTTGTGTGTGATCCAGGTTTAACTTGTAAAAGTTACTCAAATTCTTTGATGTCATTCCAATAATAACCTTTATATATGTAAAAAATTATATTTTGTACTTAGTTTTTAACAGCTGTTTCCTGGGTGCTATTGCATGTGAAGTATACTAACAGGAACACAGTACTGGAACATTTTAAGAACCCAAAATGTAACTTAACATGCCTCTTTAATGTCATTTGTTGCATCTTGTATTGTATTTAATAGTATATTACTCAACTATGCCAAGATATCAGTGTGCCCCCTAACATAAGTTTCTTCATCGTAATGATAAACTATTCATTTTATTAAAAGTTAAACATTTTAAACTCTAAATGAAAAATAAGAGACTTTTAATTTCATATATAGCTAAAAGAATGAAACTAACATTTTATAAAGGGCGCTAATAACCATTTGAAGGAAGGAAAGAAATTACTTACCTTGTAAAAAGTAATATTCAGCACCTGTTCATAAGTATTCAAGCACTTCTTTAAATTGATAAGAATTCATAAACATGAAATACATTGATTTTCATTTGTTCATTGTTTTTTTTTTTACTGCCTTTTATTAACCAACCATCTCTTGTTGCATTTCTTTTCAATGAAGTTGATAGATTCCAGTCAATTATACTGTATTTTCTAGGATTTTATTTTTCTGTATGAAGTCCATTGCACTTTCCAATGTATTAAAAATCTTCCTTCTGGAAGACTAATCCTTATTTTTGCTGGAAACAAGGTTTGTGCTTTGATACTGTTTTTCTTTAAGCTTTTAGCAAGTGTCACACATGCTTTTCTGTTTGACATCACTAATGTTGAATTGTCATTGTCAAATCTTAAAGTATTTTCTTTAATTTTAACTGGATAATGAATCTAAGCAGCTTTTAAGACTAAATCCTTACCTTGACTTGAAAAAAATTTGCGATCACTGACCTTGGTGAAGTTTTTTTTTTTTGTTTTTTCCATGCCTCTTTAAAATTTTACATTTTGTTTTCTAATTTATCTGTCTTCACAGATAACTCCCTGATGTTACTTAATGTAGTTTGTATGTCTCTTTCCATTGTACTGTTCTGTGCACTGAGCTTAGAGTGGCTCACTCTGAGGCAATTAGTTCTTTCTAGCTTTCTTGACAAGGAAAAAGCAATTAAGAGTTTCAAATTTGTTGTTTTTTTTTTAGTAAATTTTTCAGCAGATGTTAAACTATAAATCCAAGAAGTTTTGGAATGCTCTGTTTGAGTTTTTTAGTAAAAATCCTATCGGATGTTAAAATGAAGCAGAGCTAAAAACAGTGCTTTTAAATGTTCACCATCTTGGCCACACCTGTTATTTCTCTTTTTGAGGTGTAGTTGTAAATACTAAGCATCTGAGCTGCATCCTTTTAGGGAATTGGCTATCTTGAGTAATATAGCTTTTGCCTCACCATTTGAGTTGTGTAGCTCAACAAACTTTGATATCTTAAGATGCTTTTTGCATGCTAAAACCATCACAGCATAACTTTAATAAGACTCAGCTGGCTGCTTTTCATGACTATTCCTAACTGCCATAATGCACTCTGACTTGCACACCAAACCACCGTACTTACAGTAGCCTGCTTGTTCTCTGTCCATCTCTAATTTTCTTCTTCCCTTGAATGTCTTTGTTATTCCCTTCGATGGCTAATTAAGTGTACTGCAGGCTGCTTTCCAATTATAGGCTTCCCACACATTTTCAGTACAGTGGAAAAAAATGTGTTCTTTCAAGTCTGACCATCCTCGTCTAAAAGATGATGGAAAGGATCATTATGGAATTAATAACTAAATGTTTTATTTTTGAAGATTTTAAAATTGTTCTTTTATGTTTTGTAACAATTTGGAGCTTTTCTCCCCAGGCCTCTGCTGAAAATGGGCTTTTTCCCCAAATCAGACTTTGAATAAATTAATAAGCAAGGGATACGGACAAATTTGGGTTGGGAGGGTGGCCTAATGGTTAAGGTGTTTGCCTTACAAACACAAGGTGCAGGGTTTGAATCTCACAAGGGATAATTGGCTAGGCTTAAAATGGCTCACAAGGGCAGTTAGCCTAGTACTAACCTATGAACCTATGAACCTATCACTGCACATCTTATATTTACACTTTACAAAGGCATTCAGCATAATCTTATATTAAGTTATCATAGATATCCATATCAGCTAAATGTAGATCCCATGTAACTCATTGGATAGCAAATATGCGCACAACAGAACAAAGAAAATTAAGTTGAGAGGCTCTAACTCCTCCATAACTCCTCTCACAAGAGTTGTCCCCCAGGGTTGAATTCTTCGGCTGCTCCTCTTAGGCATTTATTTCTCAGATGTGAATGCAAATGTTTAGTCTTTATGGCTGACCAATTTTGCAGTTAGCTGTAAAGTTTGTGACATCATAAACCCTCCAGAGCCTTTCCCAAAGAAATAGCTGGTGTCAAAACCATAAACTAAAATAAATGCTAAAAAATGAATACTTAAATCCTTCAGAAACCATTACTTTTCTTATAGCTATCACAATGACAACACACCCCTGAAAGTTGATACTGGTAATCGGGTAACCTATGTCAGAAATTAACTGTCTTTTGTTCATCTCATATCCACTATAGTAAGGAATGTTCTTTTTTATTGCATAGCTTGTATCGAAAGTTTGCCAATCAGGTACAGAGATATAATCATTCTATTGTACCCGACACATCAGGCTGACCACTGAATATAATGCCATATCTAGTGTTTATATGTCCAAACACTTGTCATAACTGGAGTGACCACAATGCCCTTTCATTAAAACTCATGGGCTTAAATCACAAAAAAAAAAAAATATGCAGACCATCTCAAAGCCTTCTGCATTTTCTTGGTTTCATACCAGTCTCACATAGAAAACATTAGTAGATCCTATCCTGTCACACCTATTCCACATCTACAAGTGAATGGTAGGGTGAACACCCACTCAGCTCAGTCTTTTTTACAACATAAATAGTACATGTTGTGTGTGTGTGTGTATATATATATATATATATATTTGAATGGATGGATGAGGTGCCACAAATTCACCCCTCATTTACCACAAATGTTCATCATGTACATGAGCAACAAATAAATGTTACCACACAGCCATGTTCTGCCCAACTCTGGATTATTCATATGCAAAATATAAGGGCTAAAGACTAGCATGGAAATGTAAGGCTAAACTTTATTAAAATCTTCCCAGATCAATAGCCTACTAAGAATTTATGAACGTACAATCCTATGGATTCACCTTATTGTTTTAAATTGTTTCTTGCTTAATACAGCAACATTTGTTGTAGTATGTTTTACGTTTGTAGTTTATAACATTTTTTCCAGCAAGCAGTGAAACAAAATGTATTAATCAATAATACCAAAGTCCAACCAAGAATGCAGAAAAAAGCTGTCCAAATACCTGTAAAACGACCAATAGTCCATCAATAATCCACTTTATTGAAAAAACGAACACAGGAGCAACTACCATAAGCGCTTTTAGATCTAATATTTAGGAATATTTAAGAATATTTAGGTAATATTTTTAGTAGGTGGCTATATATATATATATATATATATATATATATATATATATATATATATACACATACAATTTTTGAGGTTTTAAATTTCAATATAGTATAAAATATTGTTTTATAATGACATTTTAATATTTTTGGTGATGTTGCTTTAAATAGTTAATTATGAATGTTAATTAATTGGTGTTTGTATAAAAGACTAGTAAAATAATGATGGAGTATCTGATGAAGTCTTGTGCCTAAGACGAAAGCGCTTATGGTAGTTGCTCCTGTGTTCGTTTTTTCAATAAAGTGGATTATTGATGGACTATTGGTCGTTTTACTGGTATTTGGACAGCTTTTTTCTGCATTCTTGGTTGGACTTTGGTTTTATTAATCAATAATAACAAGAGTATCCTATTCAGAAAGTTTCAGTCATAAAAGGGTCACTCAAACTTCTGTCATTATAAACCACACATATCCATACTCGTATAGTAATGGAGTGTCTGCTGCCCTAGAAGAATAAATTGCCTAAGTTGCATTAAACAGTTCCAATAGTTAGTTACTAGGTATGCAGTCCAGGGGACCATCAAAGAGTGTAGCCCAAATTCCCAGTTGTCTCAAGGCCACTGTCCAGTTGAGGGATACACTTCTGAAGCTGAAAGTTTTGAAACTTCGAACTTCAAATGGCAGAGACCATAAGATCGAAGTTTTGAAACTTTAACGATTTTGAATGGCGATTGCCATACAGTGGGGAACGGGATATTTACCATTTTCCTCACAGTAGTGTAATTTCAAAGTCGGCAGGGGTGTGAAGGGTGCAGGGGGTTTGGCCCCCTGCAAAAAGTACAAACATTTTTTTTTCTTTTTTTTTTTTTTTTTTATTTTGTTTTCAAACTTTCAAAACTTTGATCTTTTGGGCTCGGCCATTCGAAGTTCGAAGTTTTGAAACTTTGAGCTTTAGAAGTAGATCCCTGGTTAAGTAACTGCTCAGGGTCACACAGTAGGTAAACGAAAATGGGAACAATTAAAAACCCGCACCCTTGATCCAGGAAGCAACGCATTAGCAAGTCCAAGCTCGGTACCAACTGCCAGAAATATGAGCTTTTAACTAAATACAGTGAATACTGCATCACAGAAATATACAACAATAACTGTATAATGGATGCTGAAGATGAGATGGTTCTGATCATCATGCTAAAGAATGCAAGCTGTATGACCTTCAAATGCCAAACAGTTCTCAATTACTGGAGACTATAAAGAAGGAAGTTGAAAAATATATTACTAAAATGCATTATGATTAGACTGTAATGCACAATCTAGGTCTATTAATGAATGAACTTGTTCTGTAAAGCATAGAATAAAGCAAAGCAATTAAAGACAATATAAATGCTGTTGAACACCAGTATTGTATCATATTTGACCTCCCTGTTTCTTCTCTGTTGTTAATAGCTCTCCCCTCTGACATCACTCGGTACAGTTCTGACCTTCCAGAATGGCTGATAATGTCATATTTCAACAGCATATGCCTCCAGAGTCAACAGAGCCAGATGGTGGTCAACTGGGTTATATGCAGGGTAATGAACCGTGTCCCTGTCAGACATATCAATATCCCATTAGTTGGCTAGCTCTGTCTCTAAATTACATAACATTTAACACTGTTCAAATCTGTCAGTATGCATAGTATTTTCTTTATTTTATTTTTGCAGTAATCACAGAGATTTGGATTTCATTTAAAACTTCTATTTTATAACTTACAACAAAGCACTGTTGGACATTTTCTAAACAAGGCAAACTATGCTCACATTGAAAACAGACAAAGTGAAAAATAATCAATCTTTATTCTCTTCTCTTGCACTCACATTTAATGAAATGCACCAAACAACCCATTAAACATGGAGACATTCTGGGATTCATAATCATATAGCATATAGTATAGCAGTAACAATGTCTAAGTGAAGCATCCTCTGTTACTACTGGCTGTGGGGTGGAGGGAGTGAAACATTGTAAACGTTACTTCCTGATCCATGCACTACAGGGAAACTTTGTGCTATAGGTGCGAATGGAAACTTCAAAATAATTGTTTTGCCATGGACCCTGGTTGGTCACCCATTTCACACACATTATAATCTACCACGGATTCCTTTTACCCTATAGATATGTATGTGTAAGTGTGTGTGCGCGCGCAAGTGGATGTGTGTGCAAGTGTGTGTGTGTATAGAAATGTAGCAAACCAATTTAAGACAGGAGCTACAGCAATAAGTGGTATACTGAAAGTTAGATTCTATCTTGGAATCTGAGCGCACATGTTTATTTTGGAAAGATTACAAGCACTGAAAAAAACTTGCAGCACTTTATTTTGGGATGAAGAGTTGCCTGAGAGAATCTTTCAGAAGGACTTGCATCAAAATCTAGTCCTCAAGTCCCATTCCATTGGCTTTTCATAACATGCAACAAAATAAGTGTTTTTGCAAAGGTTAGGTGCACACCTCATTGTGGGATTTCTGTGACCACACCACTGCAGGTTGTTTTTTTATATGTAATATATATATAATTATTATACACATACATATATACACACACACACACAAGTACACATGATCTTTAAGGTCAGAAAACTGTTGTAAAAGAGATGTGCTTCCCTAACCCCACTGTCTGTCATCTTGCACTGACACATGGATTGAATCACTCATGTTACACAGACAGAAACATGCATATGTGCACACACACACACAGAGCTTTCTCTAGTAAACTGGCAGGCATGCTGCTATCAAATGCACTTATAAAGAAGCTTCACTCATCCAGCTTGACACAAACATAAACATTCTGGGAAACGCATGCTGTTTTTTAAATGTCTCTCATTGAAATACACACTTGTATATAAGCAAGATTGGCTAAAAAATACAAACACAAACATTTGCAAGCCAGAACTCATTGCCATACAAGCCTATGTCCACCAAACTCAAATGCACTTACATGCATACACACGCACAGTTATTCTGAAATGGGAAATCTGGCTATGGCCTCCACTCAAGGCAATTTAATGCAAAATGTGTGTGTATAGGGGGTGGGTATGTGTGTGGTTTGCTACAAGTGCCCACATGCTTTTGGGTTCTCTCCCACTTGCACAAAAAAGCAAATGCTCTAACTCCCACTAACTTGATCTTACTCAACTATTTAGCACTCGCAATACCCAACCTAGTTAATCTGTATAATACCACCAGAGGTATAACTCTAACCCTAAAACTTACACCATGTTTCTAAACCAATTCCTCATTTCCTAATCCTAAATCTGCAACCCCCTTTTCTAAGCTTAAATTCGCTGATCTCTCCCTAACCCTAGACTTTGTTGCTGCTCCCTAAACCTAAAACTCCTGTCCAAAACATTAATACTAAAACTCCTGTGTTGCTCCCTAATCTTAGAACTCTCTTCTTGCCATAATCCAAAATTCCTTCTACTCCTAAACATAGATCATGTCCTAATCACTGCCTTAATCTACCCCGGAACCCTTCCAACAGCTGCCACAGTTACCGCAATCAAACTCGAGTAATGTGTTTGGCCAAGGTGCAGCAGCTGCGTGTCTGAACTTATATTTATGTTTGAGTTTAAGTGGCAGCCTATATAAGATACAATGTGCTTGAATCCCTGGATTTGAGGTAGTGGTGTTTGACTTCATGGTACTCTAGTACTTGTAGTTGAAACTTGTGTTTTATTTTCTGCTATTTTTTTCAATTAAATTGTGCTGTACTATACAAAATAGCAGTTAATCTGCATTATCAGAATATTCCATAGACATTCAGCTAATTCTTTAGTTACAGGTGCATAGATAAATGCTTGAAGAGACACTGAATTACTTAATTCCCAGATTATACTAATCATAAATATGTTAAGACATTGAGTTTAGTTATACAAAGACCAAGTAAATAGTTCTTCAGCATTTAATCTTCTATTATTATTTATTTTGATACATCTTTAAAAAAAATTTGACTATGACTACTACTACAAAAAATGACATATCAATGCATTAATCCTGTCTGTTTACAGTTATTTTGAATGAATCTTAATCTGCCACCATGTAGCTTCATAAAGTTTTTAATCGAGCGTATCACTGCATTACTGTTTCGTATCAGGCAAGGAACATCTATCTTTTCATTTTGTCCCAAGGGTAACGTGTAAGCTATAACATGTTTATGTAGGTGTTTCATAGAAAATATATAATTTTGTGATCTGAACATTTGATTTTAAAAGTAGCTTATAATACAGCCAACTGCTTCTAGGCATGTTTATGATAAAAAGCCAATCTAATCTTGCAGAAATCAGGATTCTTTGAAAAATAAAGCTAACTGAATATAAAAAATGCCTTTTTGTTAACTGGATGTTCCATAAGCTGACGTGTTTTATCTTCACAACTGTCAACAAACCATTACTTAGTTCTGTTAATTTTCCTTGTATTTATTGATCGAGGGCTGTTATACAGTTATTCTGTACGAATAACATCCTTTCTCTATCTCCTAGTAGTGTGTAAACAGCACTGAATAGTTACCGTTTCATTTTTCAGTAGCACACCATTTCATTCAAATGTTCCTATCTTCTTATATACAACAGATTTAATTACAGGATAGTATTATAAAAAAGAATAATTTTCACTCCAGTTTCCCATGTAGGACAATACAAATGTATTTTCAATGTTTTTTTTTAATCCTTGTTATATATTAAGATTAAACAGACCTCTGACATTTATGTTCTTGGGAGAACAATGCCATAACTAATGACCTGATGTATAACATGAACACTGGTAATACTTATTTTGTACATTGCTTAGACTGAAATACAATGGAATTGTTGTTTTGTATATAATATCCTGACTGAATAATATAAACTGCATAGACTTGTGATATAAAATAAGTTGACAGTGCTATTTTTCTTGCCAATATGGCAAGAAACTGTGACGATCCATTAATAACTGCAGTAATGTATGTTTCTTTGAAATAATCAGAATGTGATATGTGCAGCTTTATTTTTGATGTTTTACTTCGTGTAATGTCAGTAGATGACAAATACTGACCCAATTAGCGAATCACCTTTTTGCTTAATGATGGTTTCTTTATTTCCTATAGTAAAAAACATTATATATGCATGTTTATCAGTACAGGAGGCAAATCAGTTATGAGGTTATGTTTTGTGTGACTGTACACCGTTCTGAGTGATAGGCAACATAAGCATAAGTCCTACCTTCTTCCTCCTAATTTTAGTTTTCCTGCTGATTTTCTTGCAACCTGAAGTATAAAGGGTGATTCATAAAGGTTACCACAATGTGTAGACTATATCTACACTTAAGTCTAATCTTTGTGTGAATACACAGCACAAAACATGTGGTAGGGAAGTTCTTGAATATAGCTCGTGTACATTTAGTGTAGGCATTCATGAATCCAGCTCCGTGTTTATTATATGTGGATATGTACTTGAGAGACAGCGATCGAGCATGTGTGTGTAAAAATGTGTAGATATTTGTGCATGTATATATTGGTGTGTGCTTGTTCATGTCTGCATGTATATTGTCATGTCAATGTCCAAATGAACAAATATAAATGCTCATAAGTAAGGTCAACAAATGATATTCTATATTATGAGCAAACCACTTAGCCAATATTATTAACAAAGGAAACACTGCACTTTAATAAATGAAATCTGAAATGAATGGAATCGTCAACATATTTAAAGGACTGTGGCTGGTAAACTAATATTTTTTTAAATCCCCTTGGCATATCTGCTTGTCTCATTGGATGGAGTGCTCATACCTATGCTTCTCCTTTTAATCTAATTCTCCCTGAATCAACGTCAAGCCAAGTTCGATCTACTGGCCTGCAGTGCTCTTTAACAGAACCAGGCAACCATGGGATCAGTGTTCTTTTCAGAATTGAGAGAAACCTCTCCTTTTAATCTACTTCTCCCTTGATCCCTGCCAAGCTGCATTCGATCTACTGGCCTGCAGTGCTCTTTAACAGAACCGGGCAACCTCAGGATCAGTGTTATTTTCAGAATATACAGAAAATACGTTTTATCCTCTGGAGAAAATTAATTGCTAGCCCTTAATTTCTATTATTAATTAAAGTGCTCCACCACAAACATTAGCTTGCCCCCCACAATCCTATACTTCTAACAGCAGTCACCCTTTGCATGCTGTTTTAACTATTTGAAAACCCTGCTGTTTTTCTAGTATTACTAAACCCTTTCTCCTATAAATTGTGGTCTTTCTGAATCCCACATACTCCTGGTATAAGTGTTTTTTATTTTATTTCAAAATAAAGGTATGCAAAACAACTAACTTCAAAGTACCTACTGTTTTTGCTGATTTGTTTCAGGACATTAGCTGCCCCACCCATTCTGTACTTCTAAATGCAGTCTGTCTTTATATGCTGTTTTAACTATTTGTATGCCCTGCTGTTTTTCTTCATCTACTAAACATTTTCTCTTATAAATTATTCTCTTCCTAATTTCCACATAACTCCTTGGTAAACTTTATTTTATTTATTTATTTTTTTTTATTTATGGTTCATAGTTTAGTACTAAGCTAACTGCCCTTGTGAGCCATTTTTAGCCTAGCCAATTATCTCTTGTGAGACTTAAACCCTGCACCTTGTGTTTGTAAGGCAAATACCTTAGCCATTAAGCCACTTTCCCAACTGGTTTATTTTATTTCAGTAAGAAAGGTATGTAAAATAAGCAAGTCTGAGTACCTACTGCCTTTTCTTATTGTTTCTGTAGACTTGCATATCGCGAAATCAGGGTCAGCCGTTTTCGTCATACTGTTGTGTATCCACCACTTTTCTGGTCTATTCTGATCGCCCCCCCCCCCCAAGGACAATTACAGCCTAATCTGGGCCAGCCCTTTTCATCATACTGTTGGCTATCCACCACTTTTCTGGTCTATTCTGCCCTCCCCCACAAGGTCTATTATAGCCTAACCTAGCTTTGGTAAGCTACAGCAGCCAGTGTCCTGGTACTGCTGTAACATTTAAGTTTAGTACCCAACCGTGCCTTAGTCCCTCTCTTACTTGAAAGCTTACCTCTGCTCCTTGATGGTTCCCACATTTAACTAACTTTATATCTTTCAATTGGCTTCTTGGTAGTCAGATTCAATAAATAAAGATTGTATTGATGTACCATACCCTCGTTAAACTTACTGAAAGTTTTTTTTAGAAGATCCTTACCAGTAGACCTTGGTGCTGTCCTGCTCAATTTGCCCTCGCTAATGCTTGGGCTCAGTCCGCTCCCCTACCCTGCCCCCAATACCCCTAGTCTTATATCTAGCCATCTCCACCCACCAAAACTCCAACCAGTCACAGATTAGACACTCCCTCCCACTACTCTCCATTAACCTATATCAAATTACATCCTCCTCCATATTCTCACCTACAATAATGAAACCATCATAATCATAGAACTGGGCAGCCAAGTGCTCCCGATTGTGCGGAATGCTCTGCATTTAACATCAGCTTAGCTGACTGTTCTGCTGTTCCGCATTGAACAGAGCCGGCTCCACTTTGCTTTTTTCATTGGCATGTGTAACGCACTGTGGTATATGAGCCAATCAGGTCACTGCTCCTAAGGCAAAGGGAGCTATTGAGGGTAAATAAAATTCGGCCACTCACATGTCGCTACTAGTTTTTGTGCCACTGCAATAGGTGCAGAGGGAGAGAGAGATCATTGTTTTGATTTTCCATTCAAGTGAATTTAAAGGCAGACGCATTAGTGTTTAAAACTATACCATGGCAGCTGGTGTAGAGTAGATATAAATGCATAGTGTCATGACATGCATAAGCTCTTTGAGTATGCAATTTAAAATAACTGTAATCAAGCCCAGATCTATATGATGTAAGTGTCTATAGCTGGGTTACCTTAGCGATTACTTAAGCTGTTAGCTGTAACTCTGTTAAGTGCATTAGTGCATGTGTACAGTAGAAATGATTAACATTTAAAATATTTAGCATTACAGAAATTACCTTTGTTGTGAATCGCAGCCAGCACAACTCTGCAGTTACAGAGAAACTACAAAAACTCAGCTTCTGTTTTGCAACTATGCAAATAACAAAACAAAAATATTTGTGGCAAAACTGAGTGCATATTGCATTAAATATTTATGTCAGCAGAAAAAGAAATGTTTTCTGTCTAACTTGCCTAGCTTGCACAGCTGACATCTTTGTACTGCCTTTTCTGCTACCTCACTACCCACCCCAGGCCATCTTAAAGAATTCCAGTGTCTTGCAAATCTACTGCCCCATCAGGTTATATTTATCCTTCTGTCTTTTAATGAAGATGTGCTATCTAATGCCTAGGATGAATTTTGTACAATTAGTCAGCTAGCTGTCCCCCCAGGCTTTCGTGTTACGCTTTAAGCCAGTGTATCTTCTGAACCCATACCATCTCTCTCCTTCCTCACCTATCCTGAGGAGATAAGAGCTCTATCTCCCCCAACCTTTCCTCTTGTCAACTGTCCTCTCTTCCCTTCATTACCTTTGTCTGTACACTCTCAGTGATCTTTAGCTTCCTCTCTTTGTGTAGGAACCAGGAACGAGCACAGCATTCCATTCAGGCCTGCCTGCTGTCTAAAAATGAGTGGTAGAAACTTTTGACTTCTGCAGTCCATTATTATAAGGATACAGTCCACCACCTTACTAGTCACTGATGCACTTCCTCAGTCTGCGAGGAGTGATTCTTTTCTACCTCTGCTATCAACCTAAGGTCTCTTTCTCCTGCTTTATGCTTTGAGGAAGGAGGGAACCTGATGGCTTGATACAGTGAAATGCCTCATAAGACCATCATGGGAGAAGGATGAACAAATGTAGGAAGCCTACAGTAAGGGGATAGGAGAAAAAAGGCAATATTTGTGGGGATTTGAAACTTCCAAAAGCAGACCTGAAAATTCTATGACACCAGAGTAAAGGAGAAGTGGGAGTTGATGGAGATTTTGGACCATGAGATCTTTTGCCAGCTGGTGCAGGACTGCTCTGGAAAAGATATAATTCTGGATATGGTCCTGTCTGATGGATGTTGAGGTAAATGCACCATTAGTCAATGTTAATCATGTCATTATGTAGTTTGTAGTAGGAAGAAAAGACACGAATACAAAGACAAAGGTGATAAAGCGTGACTTTAGTATTATGATGCACTTGGGGAGAGGTAAAAGTCTGATTAAGATGCACTTGGGGAGAGGTAAAAGACTGATTAAGAAACTGGGAGAAGAGTAAATGGGTAAACAATTTATATGTACTGATCATGGATATAGTACTTGGGGATATGAGCAAGGGTGTGAGAAATAGCCAAAAAGAAGAGAAGGCCAATGTAAATAGAAAGGAAAGTGAGCAAAGCCAATGATTAGAGTAAAAGTGAAGACATACACCAAGCAGAACTATAGAAAGGGGTGGGAGGAAAAAAACACAATACAAGTCAGGCCACAGAAGTGAAACAAGTGAAGGTGCATGTTGAAAGAGAATTAGCAGTAGGGATTAGGAATTGGCCACATACTTTTTTTGATGTATGACAGAAAGGAGGAAACATCTGACCATGTAGGGCCATGGTCAAAATATGTTTTTCACGCAGTGTGAAAGTTGGGTGTTCCACATTTTGACTGTCACATATTGCTATAGTGTGTGTTCCACATTGGCCTCTTAGCAGGTTGACACCATAATCATAGAATAAACACTATCCTTTCATGCTGTCTCACTATCCTATTTATCCTAACATTAACCTTCTACCTCACCTCCTACCAAATCCCACTAAATGCTACCTATGCTACCCCAACAAAAGATACGTCCACTTATATTCCTCACACTCCTCACTACAGCCAACACATATCCCCAAGCCTTTACCATCACACTACAATAGCACCTAACTCACTCATTTTACTCACAAACACTCCTAGCTCTCCAACAACAAACAAGTATATAGCCATCCTAACTAAACTTTCCAAACTCTTACACCATATAAACTACCAACTGATCCTAGCAGGAGACATACACTGAAATCCAGGGCCTAACCCAATGCAAACTACCATAGCTAATTCAACCTTTTCCTCTAACCTTCTACCCACTACTAGACCAAAAACTACCTTACTAATTCTGAGTGTAAATATTCAAAGTATTAACAATAAGGTACACTCATTGCATGCACTATCCACCTGCTCCCCTGATATATTATGTCTGACTGAATCCTGGCTAAAGCCCACTACAGCAGACAGTGAGTTCCTTCCTACTGGATGCAATGTAATATGCCATGATAGACTGTCTAAAAAAGGGGGAGGGGTAGCATTACTCTATAAAAACACTTTAAATATCACCACTATTAATCCACAAATCCCTTCCTTCAATAACTCTGAACTCCTCCTAGCTAAACTCAAACTTAGCGACAAAAAGTCAGTCAACATTATCTCATGCTATATACCACCAGGTAACAACATCCCTACCCTAGAAGCCCTCCTACAGTGGACAAGTCAAAACCTGCCTCAGGAAACTATCACCTTCAATGACTTTAATATAGATTGGAACACATGTTCAGCTATTAAGCCCACAAACCATATCAACCTCTACACTTTCTCACACGTCATCCAAACAAGCACTAGACTAAGAAATGCAAAAATCAAAGAAAGCCTCCTAGATTTGATCTTAATAAATAAGACCAACACCTCTTACCAAGCAGGCATCCTTCTGGACTCCCTTAGTGACCATCAACCCACCTTCCCACTAAAATTCAAAACTCAGGCTGACCCTACCCCCATATTACAAACAACCCGTGATACAAAAAACTTTGACCCTGATGAATTCAAAGTCGAGCTAAGGCACCATAACTGGAACATACTAAAAGTACTATCTGTAGAAGAAGCAATAAATCATTTCAGTAACACTTTCCTAGAAATCCTAAATGCCCATGCTCCAGCCCGGACCACTAAATTCAAAATGAAAACAGCCACCGGACTTACCAGATAGACTAAAAATAGAATATCAGAAAGCAACAAAGCCTGATATCACTGGAGAGCCACAAAAACTGTAGCTGCTAAGGACCAATTTCAAAAACTTAGGAAGGAGACCAAAAAGGCAGTTCTCCTAGATAAAAATAATAATTTCCTACAGCTACAAAACAAGCATCACAACAACTCCAAGAGATTCTGGGTAGGAATAAATACGCTACTCCACCCCACCTCCAACCTCCACTAGTTAAATCACAAATATACCAGACACATTTAACAAATACTTCATAGAAACTATTTCCAATCTTGTTCAAAAACAACCCACATCCACCATCACTAATTACCCAAAACCCGTAGATACACCCAAAACAACCTTCCAATTTCAACCCATCCCTACCAACTATGTCAGAAGGTTGCTATCCAAACTTAAACCTACTAAACTAGCAGCTGATGGGATACCTGCTGTATACTTTCAGTTGGTAGCCAATGAACTTGCCTTCTCTATATCCATCCTTCTAAATAGCTTTGTCTCAGAAACCTCAATACCACTCATCTGGAAGACCTCCTATATTATCCCCCTCCATAAAGGTGGTACCTCCACCAACCTCACCAACTATCGCCCCATAAGGACAGGATCAGTAGGTTTATTTTGCTTTGTGCTTTAACAAAGTATTAGTTTAAGGGTGTATACACACAACAAAGTATTAGTTTAAGGGTGTGCACACTTATACAACCAGCTTATTGTACTTTTTTTATTTTTTATATTTTTTCCCTAACTGATTTGTTTGTTTTTCAATTGAATTGTACAGGTTATAGGTCACATTAAAGGTGGGAAAAGTTTTGAAATGATTTATTGTCGCCTAATTTTTATATCCCAAAAACCTGTCATTTTAACATGGGTGTGTACACTTTTTATATCCACTGTAGCATGTATAACACTGAGTACTCTGTCCATGTTGCATTCTCACAGCTCACATACTCTTACTGTCTTCTCCCATGCTCCTAAGTTACCTACCAGTTTACCATCATCCTTTCCACAAAAATCCCATACCATCATTGTTCTACTTATCTATTTCCTATCCCTGGAAAGTTAGATGCAGTGT
The DNA here is from genome assembly GCF_019279795.1 of Protopterus annectens. NCBI lineage: Eukaryota > Metazoa > Chordata > Ceratodontiformes > Protopteridae > Protopterus > Protopterus annectens. The sequence goes on from NC_056750.1 coordinate 729,535,720, forward strand.
GTGAGATCCACTGTTGGGTAATGATGAATTCATGTGGAAAACCGGGACTTATTCAGCCTTTGTTAGAAATGCATAGAGAATTCTATAATTTCTGATACAGTCCTGCACCAGTTAGCTGTACCCTGTCATTATCCAAGAACCCTGTCAGGTTCTGTTCACTCTGTCCCACAGAGCTCAGAATCTCCCAGTCTTTCTTTAACCCTGACCTCACATCTAATGCTCATATTTATGTAATATTCCTGTCCGGCCTCGCCTTTGCCTGTTATTTGTGAATACCCACTTGACAGGCATTTATATGCCCCTTTTCTGTACCTCTGAAGTACCACAATTTTGGACTTGCGTTATGCCAACTCCCTAATTCAGAATGGAAACTCTACACTAGTAAAGATCACAGCTGTGGTTCTAAGTGTGAGTGAAAGTACGTGTATATTGTATAACTATGTATTTGTGTAATGTTAGAGGGATGACAACATGGATCTAGTGCATTGACTGTTTATCAGATGTTCATTTGTATCCTTGGCACATTAACACTCCATTCCTCCAGAACCTGCCATATTCAAACCATTCACTAAAAACTAAGTTTTCATACTGCACGTACATAATCTCTCTCACTCACAAACTCACACTCACACATACCAAAATCTCACTGTTTACTATTACTCCAGCTGCTGTCTTTCTAATCCAATACTACCAACACATTCATAACTCATCTATTTAGTAAAACAACCCCTATAGACAGAACATTCTTCTAGTCTGTTCATGTATGATACCCACATCATTTCTTAGTATTGTTCTACCTTACATTATTTCTGGCTGTACTTGAAACCTTCTGCTTGACGTAATTATACATCTCTTCTGCTCATCTCTGCTTATAACTAGCTTTTCTGTTTTTCACTCATAACCTACTATAGCCACTCCTGTCCTATGACTTTTTAAACCTGAAAAATTACTACTATGTCTGTGTATCCTACTCAATTTGCTACACACCTAATTTTGCCTCCATGCTTATATACACTGGAATATTTTTTCCCTTTTTCTCCTTTCAATGTTGTTATAGGACTAACTACCAATAGACCAACTTGTCTTGTAAAAATCTTCTCATGTACATTTTTTTTGTCTGTTTTATATGATAGAGCTTTTCTCCCCTTGCCTCCGCTGAAAATGGGCTCACACCACCCAAATGGGCTTTCTCAGTAAACAAATGCAAAATAAAATAAAATTTAGCAGAGTGAAGGGCTTAACAGTTTTACAGCTTGGCTGATCGCAAATGCATTCAATTCTGGCCACCGTTTCTGCGTCTTTAAGTATGTCACAGCATTCAAAGCTGTTATACACTTCGGTCCCCCATCTTAGTCTGTAACCAGTTGTAGTACATCACTGCAGTTAAAGCAACATATACTAGAAAGAATAGTGATCTGAAAATGAATGTCTCCACATACATTTCTTGAACATATAACGATAACCAATTGTAAACCTCTATAACACTACTGGATTGACATCGTAGCAGGATTTCTGATGATGTACTTTGCAAATTTATGTCTGTGTGCCAGACATTAGGATGCACTCCTATCTGCAGGAGTCCTCTGTATGATACCCTCATTTATTTTTTATCAAACAAAAAACAATTTAAAGAGAGTAAACAGTGCATTAAATTCTGTCAGTTTTGGAAGCTTAAGCTGTGGAAAATCTTGTTAACTTGGCTAGCTGATTGTAGCATTAGATGGAGATACAAGTCCTTGAGGCACAGGTCCTGATACCCACTCTGTATGACAGGGCTTTTAAACACTTAAGTTTTCTGTTGGAGGTTATAGAAACTCATCTGTTTCTGTTGTCTAGCGTAGTCTTTTCAATTCATTTAACCTATCTGTGGGACTACAGACTGGATAAAAAAATCAGCAGTGAAAATGGAATAGATCTACTTAACAGATCTTTTATTTGAAGAAGGCAAACACAGAAATGGAGACAGACCTGGATGGGGAGTTGGTAAGAGACCTTACATCAGAGAGAAACATTTTTGTAAAGCACAGACATTAATCCTACAATAACAGAAAACTCTGCAGTGTCATTTCTGATTAAATGGAGGGAGTTGGAGCAAAACACATTCTGTCACTGGAAATGAAATGAACAAGCATTGAATGATGTGGGAGTCGGTCATCAAATATGTATTTATAACGGAAAAGTCAAAATATCCAATAATTCATACACAGAGCAGTGAAATTATAGCTCATCAATAAAAAAAAAAAAAAAAAAAACAGAAGGTCACAAACTCTCATCTTCTTCACTTTACATGTTCATGTTCTATGACCGGATATCATGCTTAACTCTTTGTGAACAAGGTTAGTAGTAAACATTTAATATCATTACTCATTTAAAGTGATCTTAACTAAACCAATGTAAATAACAAGTTAACAAAGCATTTTCAAATTGTCCAGTGTTTTATTTTTTGTAAAATTTTCATGGGCCAGTGAACTCCCATCTTCTCAACCTCTTACTTCCAGAATCTGAGACAAATCCATAAATATACACTTTTTTAAAAATATTTGTATTGTTAACTTGAATAGTTCACAGAATAACAGAATGTGACTTTGGGTATATTTTCTGAAAAAAAAGGAAAAAAAAAAACTCGTCAAAACCAAAAGTAATGGGAGAAGTAAAGCCCCCAAAAAGGAACAGATTTTAAATATTATAAAATTTGAAAGTTGCTAGGCTAATAATTATAGATCTTCAAAAATGTGAAAGTTGCTAATCTAAAAGGTTTTGAGTTGTGCATTTTCTGAAGGTTATGAAGACTGAACCTCAAATCTCTGTCATTATTTAATGGTTTCAGTGATATATGATTTGCCATAGAAATGTAAATTTTAAGAGGAAGAGAACAAATACAGGGCAACACCCTGGACATTCTATGAAAATCTGGATAGCTGAGAGGTATGCTCTAATTATTGACAGTGTAGTCCTCCATCTTTTCTCCTAAAATTAAAAGGATTAGGAAAGATAGAACAAATATTTGAGCCAAAATCACATGAAAATCATGGCCTGATGTATTTGCATCCAATATTTATAAGTACCTTGACTGTTATATAGTTGTTTTAAAGATTGTTGCACAACTTGCATTTTTATTACGTTCATAGGTTCATTGGTGTGTACTAGGCTAATGGCCCTGGAGCCTTTACAAGCCTAACCCATAGGACTACCCTGGCATTGTGCCACCCGACCTTAGTTTCCAGTGCCTCTATCGAGTAGAGCCCCTGAAGTGATCCCCGGGGTGAATTTTCTATTTCCCATCAACTCATCAAGATTTCTGTTGAAGAGGGCCAGTGAGGTGCTCTGTTTTGACATCTATGGGAAGTCTGTTCCACAACATGGACAGTCTCTGGGTTATGAATCTGTCCCTCCAGCACATTCTGTTGATTGTGGTTATGAGGTTGAGGTCTCTGGAGTGTGTGGTGCGGAGGGATTGGGATTTCTTTAGATGTAGCGTTTCTACCGGAGCTGGGTCAGAAATGGCTTTGTAAGTCAAGCAGAGATCGCCTCTAAGTAGGCGATATGAGAGAGAGAATAGTCAGAGTTTTTTTAATCTGTCCATATAAGACAAGTGTTTAAGCCTAGGATCCTCTTTGTGAGGTACTTTTGCGGCCTCTCCAGTTGTTGCAGGTCTCTAATGAGGTACATGCCAAATGGGGCATTGCACTCGATTATTGGCCTAATGAGGGAAGAGTAAAGGGAGACAATGACCTCTTTCTTCCTGGATGCAAAACCATTAGTAATAAGATGTGCCACATAGAAGGACTTTCTGGCCACAGTGGCAATGTGGTGGTCAAAAGGGAGGTTGCTGTCAACCTGTGTTCCCAGATCTCTTATAACACCTTCTGTGTTCAGTGGACTACCATCGATGTGGTAATTCATGGGAACTGGGTTTTTCCCAAAGATGATGACGCATCTTTTGGCATTGAGCTTAAGGCCATGGTTCTGACACCAGTCGTTGGTCTCAGTGAGGCCATTCTGTAGGATGCCATCATCACTTGGGGAGTTAATAATGGCTCACAACCTGCAGTCGTCTGCGAATTTTGTCAGCCAGAGTCCCTTCATGTTGGCTTGGACTTGAGAAGTAGATACCAAACAGGAGAGGACCAAGGACTGATCCCTGCAGGACTCCACTTGTGACTGGTCAACAGCCTGACTTGGTCAGCTATTTTCACACTGTGAGTTCCATCTGTGAGCCAGTTTGCAACCCACCTAGTGATATAAGGGTTGTGCCTAGCTTAGCGAGTTTTTATATGATTCCTGAGTGGGGAATGGTATCAAAGGCCTTGGTCAGATCAAGGTAGGTTGTATGAACCACCTTGCCTTCATCCACAGCTCTGGTGACTAACTCAAAGAAGTCGACCAGGTTGAGCAGGCATGATCTACCCTTCACAAAACCAAACTGTGTGGGATCCAGAGTTTGGAGATTCCCTATATCCTTGATTATTAGGTCCATAATGATGCGTTCCATGCCTTTGCATATCAGAATTGTCAGGCTAATGGGGCGATAGTTCCCAGGGTCTGTAATCACTCCTCCTTTGTGGAGGGGGATGAGTATAGCAGTGCACCATTCGGTAGGGACAAAGCCTGAGGTGAGGCTGTGATTAAACAGGGCATACAGATGAGGTGCCAGTTCATTCTGTTGTTCATGTAGAATACAGCCAGGGATATTGTCAGGTCCCATAGAAGCTGCATTCTTGGCCTTGGACAGTGCTGTTTTAACCTGTACAGCAGTAATACTGGGTGCCTAGCAATCTACTGGTATTGTGATTGGTCCTTTGGGGGGGGTACAGCTGGCACTGAATCTGTTGGCCAGTATGTTGGCAGCATCTGTTTGGCTCAGTATAGGATGTACCATTGCGCAGTAGCTCAGAGCAAATCTGGGGATTGCCATGGAGATTCTTTACATAACTATAGAAGGCCTTGTGGTTGTCTTTACTATCTGCTGCAATTCTGTTTTTATAGCTAGCTTTAGAGGATTTCATGAGGGATCTCAACTTTTTGTTGAGGCTGATATGGGAGTTATTCCAGGCTTGGGACTTTACCTTATTCCACATCAATTTCCTCCTTCTATTGTAGAGTTTGTTTATTGCAGGGGACCACCATATTGGCTTCCTTTTTTTGGAGGAGAGCGTCTTGGTTTTGTTGGGTATGGAGAGATCCATGCAATTGTGTACATGTTCATACAGTGCATTGGTGTATGATCCAGAGATCATGCAAATATTCTTCATTTGCATGGGTGCCATGAAGTTAGCCACCTCTGATTTTAGGAGCCCAAAGTTAGCTTTGGGGAAGTTTTTTATGATGTTTACCTTTGTGGGGCTTGGGAGCTGGGAGTGATGTGGATTTCCAAGGTGATTAGTTTGTGGTCGGATCTAACCAGAGATGAGTTGACTATTGGTGTAAAGCAACTGTCACTCATGTTAGAAATGACCAGGTCAAGGATGTTGCTACCTCTAGTGGGGGTAAGAATGAGCTGGTCCAGGCCATTGGAATTAATGAATTCCAGGAAACATTGGGCAAGTGTATTGGTATAGGAGTAGTTTTCCCAGTTAATAGAGGGGTAGTTGAAGCAGAGTATGAGTGTTAGGTTGGACCCTAATATTCTCCATGGTGCTTAGGAATGTGGAGAGCGAGTTTTGGGACATGGTTGGGGACCTATAACAAGCTACAACCTGAATCGATGTCTTACCCAATGTTAGCTGCACCTAAAGTATTTCTGATGAGTTATGTTGGACTACCAGTCTGGAGGTGTGTGTACATACTTTATGAATATGGAAACACCACTGCCTTTGGAGCTTTGGTCCAAGTTCTGGGGTGGAAAGTGTGTGGAATGAATTATAGCCTGGTAGTGCAGGGGTGCTTTCTGCTGCCTTGAACCAAGTCTCTGTTACAGCACAAATGTCAATGTTCTCCATTTTAAGGAGTGCTTCAAGCCAGTGCATTTTGAGAATTAGACTTCTAGCGTTGAACAGCATGACCCTAAGATTGCATTTGTTTGTAGCTGTTATGGTGGTAATTTGTTCTTTGGAACACCACCTAAAAAAGGCACTATAGGGGTGGCAAGAGCCTTGGCCAGTATCCAAAAGCCCAGGGGTGACAAATACAGGCCATCTCTGGAAAAGCATTGAGGTCTGTCAATTATGTCATTCCAGGCAGACAGATGCTGGATCCCCTTAGAATGACACCAGCAACTTAGCCAGTTGTTGAAATCAATCATTTATTTTGTGTTTAACAAAATTTGTTGCATTCAATTGACAAAAATACAAAGAAAAAACAAAAACATAGTATCTTCTACTTGTTGTTTTTTAGTTAAGTTCTAATATTTTCCATAGCTCTGCAACCAACACTAATGAAACTAACATGTCTGCAATTCACAGGTTCACAGAAAGACCACCTTTAGGCAAGGGCATCACAACTTCCACACTCTACTCTATGGGGATATAACCAGTTTAGAGACTCGAGAGAGAGAGTTGATAGAGGTGTTTTGCTAAATGGGATTTTTCACATCCAGGGATATTGTCTAGACTGATGTAAGTACTGATATTCATCGTGTTTCACTGTTGCAGTCATGAATGTAGGGTTCTCCCCTGCCGGCAGGCAGTCCTCGGTCGGCCAGAATCCCAAAGTCTGGGTCCGGCGTCGGCTGCTCAGCCATGCTCCCTGACATCAGAGTGCCAGGAGTACATAGCTGGCAGCTGACGCCATGTTCTCCAGTCTTTCTTGCCATGCGGTGATAGCAGTTCGCAAGTGCCGGTCGGCTGACTCCTGACAATTTTTTCTAAACGTACTTCAGTCCGAAGACTTTCTACTCCTACTCAAAGCTAAGTACCCCGTTGGGGAAACTTTTTTCTTGCTCCAGTCTGATGTCAGAAAAAGTTAATAATTGTATTTCATGTGGGAAGCAAATACCTCATAAGAATTTTCATTCTTACTGTATTCCTTGCTTAGGCCCTGACCACGACGTAGCTAGTTGTTGGTTTTGTGCCAGATTTAATCAACATACTATTAAAAGAAGGTACGATTTTGCATTTCATTACTTCGGTAGGCGTTTTAATTACACAATGTCGTCGGACACGCTTCCAGCTTCCGGAGTTCACAAACGACGCAAGGATAAAGACAGGCCTCCGAGGTCCAAATCAGATGATATTGTACAAGCAGAGCCAGCTTCAGGTTCGGCAGTCGTCAGTGAGGTGCTTTTGCAGCCCCTGTTGTCGGCCATTTTGGAACCGATGGCCGAAACTGACTCCCACCAGGAGCCAACGAGGCCTTTGAATACTTCAGTTGCAGGACCTTCGGACAATGCTCCTTCGGATGGGTCCGGAGCCACTGTGCAGGTACCGGCTTCCAAAGGGGTTTTCAGGCCTACTCAGCTTCTGATAAAGGCAAAGCCAAAGACAAAGGCAAAGACTCCTTCCAAATCAAAGACCACAGCCCAGGCCTCTTCTGATCCAGGACCCAAGTCTCAGAAACAGTTACTTAAGATGGCGGAGGACTTGCTTACTATGATTAGGGGTTCACATCCCCCTCCAGACAAAAGGCCAAGGCAGGAATTGTATTGTGACTCCTCTGATCAGGCTTCTGTTTCTTCAGTTTCTTCTTCTGACCAGGATTATTCTTTCCCTCCTTATGAGGACTCTGATGCTGAGGAATCCATTCCTTCAGCTTCTCCCCCTGAGGATTTTTCTTTTGGGGAAACTTTACATGATATGAGGGAACATTTTCACTGGGAAGGACAGGAGTACTCGGAATCTAAGAAGAGACTTAGGGATTTTCTTCTTCTTCCTCAACATAGACCCTTGGCTATCCCTCCAGTTTTGGATATTGTGGATGATGCTTTTTCGGAGGCTAACTTAACTCCTGACTCTTTTCCTCCAGCTCCTGTTAAGCCTGACATATATTATAGGGGCCCTGATTCCCATCAGTTTTTATACAAGAATCCTACTGCTGATCCTGAAACCATTTCTCAGGGCCCTAAGGGGGATTAAGGCCGCTTCTGCTAAAAACCCCATTCCCACTGAGAAGGATTCCAGATCTTTAGAAAGATGGGGCAAAAAAGTGTACACTTCCGCAACCTTATCTATTAGGGCTTTAAACTGTCAGTTTCATATGCTGAAATACCAGCAATTTCTTTTGTCTGTTTTGAAACAAAAGCTAACTTCCATTTCTGCTCGTGCAGATAAGGAATTACACGATTTAATGCATACCACTGAACAAGTAGGGAAGCATGGTTTACACTGTGGTTTTGATGCCTTGGAGGCTTCTTGTAGGGCTGCTGCCTCTGGCACAGTCATTAGAAGGCATGCTTGGTTAAAGGAACAAAACTTGCCAGATCAAGTAAAAGCTAAGTTATTGGATGCTCCTGTTCAACATAATGTTTTGTTTGGATCAAAGGCTGAAGAGGTGATAAAGAAGATGGAGGGCAAGGCAAAATCCATGCAAACGGTTAAGGATTTTTTACAAGTACAGCCACCCAGATTCAGTAGGAATTGGCCTACTAAAAATTGGTCCTTTCCCAATTCAGACAGGCCTCAAAGAGGTAGATACAGGCGCTCCCGGGGAAGGCCCCAAACTCAAGCCTCTTATAGATCAAGACATTGGACTGCTTCCTCCCCTAGGGGAGGAGAGGACAGGTCGCAAGCTCATAGAAAACAGGCTCAATGATTCCCCCTGTTGGGCTGTAGGACCTTCTTGCCTGGAAGCTCCTCTCGGAGGAAAACTTTCTCTTTTTTACCTAAAGTGGACTCCTGTAACCCAAGACAAATGGGTTCTGGATGTGGTTTCAAGAGGTTACAAATTCCATTTTCATACCCTATCAAGACCAAGCGGATGGCCGGATCTACCAAAACATCAATGGTTCGAGGCCTTAAACCAGGTGGAAGCCATAGAACTGGTTCCACTTTCAGAAATGGGACAAGGTGTTTACTCAAGGCTCTTCCTAGTCCCCAGAAAGCAAAATTCATGGAGACCCATTCTGGATTTGTCAGTCTTGAACACTTTTCTCGAGATACCAAAATTCAAGATGCTTACTCTACAGCAGCTGCTTCCAATGTTGACCAAAAATGCATGGATGGTAACTTTGGATTTAAAGGAGGCTTATTTACACATTCCCATCAGGCAGGAGTGCAGAAAATACCTCAGGTTCAAGGCCGGATCGAGGTACTATCAATTCTCTGCGCTGCCCTTTGGATTGTCTACTGCGCCCAGGGTCTTTACCAAATGCTTGGCTCCAGTAGTAGCTTATTGCAGACTCAAGGGAATTCAAATTTACCCTTATCTGGACGACTGTCTTATTCAGGCGGACAGCAAGGATGTCTTACTCCAGCATCTAGAATTTGTTCAAAAACATCTCAAGTTCCTGGGGTTCACTGCAAACATAAGAAAGTCAAATTTGACACCCTCACAACAGATAACCTTTCTGGGTGCTCTTCTAAACACAAAAACCCAGATGGCATTTCTGACATACGAAAAACAATTGCAGCTGGCTTCAACTTTCAAAACCTTGGCATCATTAACTCAGCTATCTGCAAGGAAATTCCTGCAGGCTTTGGGTTACATGGCCTCCTGCATCCTTCTCGTACCATATGCAAGACTTCATATGAGGAAAATACAATGGTACCTAAAGAATGTATGGTCTCAGCATTGCCACAGTTTAGACATACAGATCTCCGTCCTGCCTTGTCTTCAAAAGGAATTCCTTTGGTGGTCCAAGGCATGTACTCAAAACAAAGGGAAGGCCTTCAGCCTGCCTCCAGCCAGTCAGATACTAACCACGGACGCCTCGGATTATGCATGGGGAGCCCATTTGCAAGGCAACTGTCTGCAGCGCCTTTGGACCAAGGATCAGAAACACCTGCATATCAATTTAAAGGAAATGTTAGCCGTTCAGAACGCTCTATTGGCCTTCAGGAATCTTCTACAACCAGGACAACTACTGATACGGACAGACAACACCACAGTTATGTGGTACATAAACAAGCAAGGGGGATCACATTCCTATCCCCTTTGCAGACTAGCCATGAATCTATGGAACACAGCTCTAGCTTACAAACTGGACCTTCAAGCCCAGTTTCTACCAGGGAAACAGAACATCCTGGCAGACAGTCTGAGCAGGAACCTGTCAGACCCACACAAATGGATGCTGGACACAGAGGTATTCAAGATGATTACAGCAGTCTGGGGATGTCCTCACATAGACCTCTTTGCATCCCACCTCAATCATCAACTACAGATATTTTGCACCAGGACATTCCACGAACTAGCTTGGAAAGTGGATGCACTGTCATTCAGTTGGAGAAACCTCTCTGGGTATGCCTTCCCGCCTTTACATCTTCTTCCACGGGTGTTATTAAAGATCAAACAGGACAAGCCCAAGATGATAATTTTACTGGCCCCAAATTGGCCTTGACAGTTTTGGTACCCAACTCTGAAAAACCTTTCTCTGGAGCCCCCTTGGGTTTTACCTCAGTCTCCGAACCTTCTGTCTCAGCACCAGGGTCAAGTTCTGCACTCCCATGTCAAAACTCTCAGCCTGGCTGCTTGGTTAATCCAGGGTCTATGATTCATTCTCTTCTACCCCAGCAGGTTATGGATGTCATTTTAGAAGCCAGACGTCCTAGCACTAGAAAATCTTATGCAGGAAAATGGAAAAGATTTTGCACCTGGATGCAGGCTCAGGATTCAGATCCTCTTATTCCTAACATTCCTCTGATTTTACTTTATCTGACAGACCTCTTACATAAGGGTCTTTCTTTTTCTTCCATAAAGATATATGCCTCTGCTATTTCTGCTCATTATAATTCAGACCCTCCAATCTTTTCCCACCAGCTCATGAGACAGTTTCTCAGAGGAGCTAAGAACTTAAGGCCCCCTAGATCTCCACCCATTCCTGCTTGGGATCTCAACTATGTTTTGGAAAAACTCACCCTACCTCCTTTTGAGCCTGCTGCCACATCTGACATCAAGTTTTTGTCTTGGAGGACATCCATCCTGTTAGCTCTGACCTCTGCCAGGAGAGTTTCGGAGTTGCAAGCTCTCATGGCTGTGGAACCTTATATCATTTTTCACCAAGGCAGGGTGTCTTTAAGGACTAATCCTACGTTCATGCCTAAAGTTGTTTCCAAAGTGGCTTTAAATCAAACTATTCACCTGCCAACTTTTTTCCCCACTCCTCAAAATAGGGGGGAAAGGATCTTGCATTCCTTGGATGTACACAGACAACTACGTTTTTACCTGGACAGAACCAAGGACATCAGGAAATCTGAGCAATTGTTTTTCTTATGCTTCAAGCTCCCAAGGTAAAGCCATTTCTAAACAGACCATTTCTAAATGGATTGCTCATGGAATCAGATTTTGTTATACACACCATGGAAAGCAAATCCCAGGGAGTATAAGGACTCACTCTACCAGAGCTGCTGCCACTTCAGCTGCCTTCCTCAGGGGAGTTCCTACCAAAGACATTTTGGAAGCTGCAACTTGGAGTTCAGTGCATACTTTTTCTAAGCACTACAATCTACCTCTCTACTCTAAGTCTAGGGCAGGCTTTGCTTCTGCAGTCTTGCAGGGCCTTTTAGCCGCCCCCTCTACTTTATGACCACCTCCCTTTTCTTCTGCTTTGGGATTCAACCCTACAGTCATGACTGCAACAGTGAAACACGAACATAGTACAGTTGTGTACACTTACCATAAATGTAGATGTTTGAGTGTCTTCACTGTTGCAGTCTGGGTTTCCCTCCCTCCTGTCCCCTCTTATTTTTTCCTTTGTGTGATTCCCTTATTCACCCTTCTTCTGAGGTGTATTTGCAAAGGGTATGGGATTTTATTCATTTTGGAACCCCTGACATCTGGGGCAAGAAAAACTGGAGAACATGGCGTTGGCTGCCAGCTTTGTACTCCTGGCGCTCTGACGTCAGGGAGCATGGCTGAGCAGCCGATGCCGGACCCAGACTTTGGGATTCTGGCCGACCGAAGACTGCCTGCCAGCAGGGGAGAACCCTACAGTCATGACTGCAACAGTGAAGACACTCGAACATCTACATTTATGGTAAGTGTGCACAACTGTACTTTCTACTGATCGCAGAAGGAAGGTTATGGGAGATATAGACAGGAGGGTAGCGGGTAGGTGGAGTGAAGTTGGAAAAGAATTTGTCTTTAAGAATATTTACATTGTCCTTTGAGTCAGAAGAGGAGGTAATGCTGGAGATAAGTTCAGTCTAGAATTCTAGGGTACTTGTAATTTTTTATCACAGCTGAGGAAGGTCTAGAGACAGGCAAACAGATGCTGGATAATGTAGTCTATTGACAAATCCTTTTGGAATATTTTGTTTGTTAGAATGTAAAGGTATAGAGCCTTTACTTGAGCATGCAAATAGTCTTGTTCAAGTTCAAGCATAATGATGGCCAGCTTTAAAATTACAATTTCCAGCCATAGATTAGTCATGGGCCAAAGCAGTTTTGATGGAAGAATGGCTGTTATGCAAATAGTTGTAATTTACAATAAAAAAAAAACAGAAATTGAATTATTAAAACAAATGAGAATGTGAAAAAATCTAGAGCGTATAACAGGTAAATAAAGCATAGTTCTCTGCCAGGAACCAGTGAAATGATCTCTGATCGTTGCAGGATAGACTGAAACAGGCTTTGGGAGAGTACATTCTACATGACACAATGAAGACTTATCAGTCTGGGAGGATCTTGGAGCAGAGTCATGACTTTTCTATGTGGAAAGGTGTCCGTTAATATAATGTGGACAGCTTCTGAATATGACTTGTGGGCAAGTCTCATGGAGATATTCAATGGCCCTTTAGGAAAGAAAGCCTGTGGCACAGGGATTACCTCCTTTCACTCCCCACACGGACTAGAATGTATTTTTTTTCTGCTGCTTCTTCTAACACATGAGCAAATTAAACCTGCTCTGTTTATTACAAATTTTGAAAAAACAGGGAAAAATAACAAAAACAAGAGAGAAAAGGCTGGAATACAGTCACATTTTATGGTTACTGCAGTTTTCTAGCAACTCTAATAATGCAGTAAATGTGAACAAACCAACCAACTAATTGTCCACTGCATTTAATTTTTTTATCCAGGTCTTTGGAAAGATAATGAATTTTGTAACACTCTGATTTCTGTAAACTGAATTAAAATATTGCTGCTAGTGTTTTTGTTAAAGTATTTGCTTGCATGTGTTGTGCCATATTTCGTTCTCATTGAATATTCTGGAAAAAAAAGCACTTGGAGTTTCATACCTGGAAAGCACTTTTTTCTATTTACTTAAAATAGTTGTGAACTTTTTGTTCTTAAATTTGTAATAATTTGGAGATTTTCTCACTGGGCTTCTGCCTAGTCGGACTTTTCCGGTAATCAAATGTCAATAAAATTTAAGAATTAAACAGTTTGATAGCATGTAACACAGATTAGTTAAAGCTTCTCATGCCCTATCAGCATTTTTCAGGAACAGAGAGGGCAAGCACTCTAAATGATCTTGTATGAGGCAAGTGAAACAAGTTTTGTTTTGTTAACTTGGCTGCTTGAAATAATTGTATTTATTTGACATTTGTTTACCTTGATAGTCCGACTGGACAGCAGGTATCCTTTTTCAGAGGAGGCCCAGGGAGAAAAGCTCCACAGAAATACAATAGTAACATATTAATATTTAGTAGTGAAAGTATAGTTTACAGAATTTGATAACTAAACAGCACAGTTAATACAGACAGTTAATATCATAGTAACCAAAATTAAACGGTGTTGCTTTGCAGTTAATACAGACAGTTAATAATGTAATACATATTATTTTTGCCTTTGTACTGAGAGCAGGGTTGCCAGACGTCCCTATTTGGGCGGGACTGTCCCGAGATCAGCAGCCTGATCCCGAGTCCCGCCCTGCCGGTTTAAATCCCGGCCAGCCTCCGCTTTGTTTTTTGATTGTCCGTATACCTGGCATACGGGCCAATCAAAATTACTAAACACGGAGCTTCTTGTGTTCCGCATTAAACACGAGAAGCTCCGTTTTGATTGGCCCATATTAAACACGGAGCTTCGTTTAATGCGAAACTGCAATGCATTAAACACGAGAAGCTCCTGAGTGAGCTCAGTTCTTTAATGTGGAACTGTGTTCCGCATTAAAGACCTTTTTTTTTTTTTTTTTTGGTCTTCACTTGTCGTGAGAGACCTTTTTTTTTTTGTCCCTACCTGGGGGTCTGCAAATCTGGCAACCCTGACTGAGAGGTATTGCATTTCTGAATGATCTCAGACGTAATTCAAAATGCATCTGGACTTAGGATGTGTTTGAGACTTCCTAGTGCAGTATCACACTTGTAACCATGGGAACATTTTATTTATATATTCTACTCATTATCCATACTTAACTCTTCATGTGCAAAGCCTAAGGCCTAGTCATCTGAGAATATTTGTTGGTGAGCACTCCCAGTATTTGTAAGCATGTGATGCTTATTAAGTATCACTACCAGGACTGCATTCCTGCTTATGTCCCCACTTCTTCCCCACCCAAATGGGGTCACCAGGTTTGATACTCAAGGCTCCCTCGCTATATTCTATAGAAACAGAAATTCATATCTCAGAAATTCTGAATTTTTAAGCGGTTTTGTTCATAAAGTTGTGCTGCAACATTCTCTTGTTGTAAACAGTGCAATTCTTGCCAAATTTCCATTAAGCAGAAACTTGTGTTTATTGAATTTTTGAATGAGTTTTGCTTAGAAATGTACACAGAAACGTTTTCATAAAGCAAACAGCCAAGCCTTTGCTACACTTCATTTGCAGAACTACTTCATCAGCCAGATTCTAATTAAGTCTTTTGACTACAGAATAATTACTAAAGATGGTGGGAATATTACTGCCAGAGTGGTTAATATTGTATACTAAAGGGGAAAAGAGCATTTGTCTGTGTCTGTTAAGGTAGAGCCACAGACAATTACAATAGTTTGCTTTAAGGGTAATTTCCCCTTTCTCCCAAGGGTCGGTAATTTCTGAGTTAGTATATATAGTAGTGAGGGTAAGCAGCGTCTCACTTCTCATAAGACATACATTTTCAAGGGGAAAAAAATTATTTTGCATAAAGTCAAGGTTTACAGGATTTCACTATGTGGAGTTGCTGATTTGCAGCATTATATTATACAGCATTATATTATTCACTTGTACAATAATTCTAAGCCATAGTATGATAATGCCTTGGGTATCTCTTAACAAATCAACTAGTTTCCTAAAATATAAGATTCTGCTACTATATTTGCTGCCTGTGTCTGTGGACCTGTTTTGGTAAGCCAGATTTAGTGAACTTCTGTTATATACACACAGAAAAAAATAAATACATTTAAGCATCGCATTTGTGCAAGGCTGCTCTTGTGCAGCTGCAGTAAGTGGTGCTTTGTATATATGCAAACACCAAAAGTTGAAATTTCCCTGCAAAACTACCTCAGAAAGGTACTTCAGTTCCTTAGTGCTCTCCAGGCAATCAGTTTGCACAGATAGCAGCACTACATCATTTTCATTATGACTGATTAAGTCTGCTTTACCTTATCATAGCACTCAGGACTATCACTGCTCAATTAAGCAAATTGTTTGGGTGCTGGGCGGCATTACAGGCTGGGTTAACTGCAAATTACATCAAGTAAGCACTCCCCCTTGTCTGGTTATAAACACCCACCACTCCTATCCCTTGCAAGTACAGTAAGACTGGAAACAAGGATGGGCACTTTTCTGCCATCTCCAGTTCCAGCTTGGTGGATATGGGCATACTGAGGCATTGTAGTAACTGTCTCATCTATGCTTGCAGCAACTTAATTCTCTAATGGGCAAATACAGTATGTGAGAGAGGTACTTGCACAATGTCATGGGAGGCAAGACTCTCACATACAGAGACAAAATGCAACAAACAACCTCTCACCACATCTACTGAGGATCATACACATAGAGCTGCATATGCAGAGGTGCTCACATCTACCCAAACCTCAAAGGCGCCTCAGGCACAGTCCTCAGAAACTCTGCCTGCACTCAAACAAGACACTTAACCAGCACAACACATTAATCCACATCTCATTGTGTCTCAGCTACCAAGCCCATAAGGCAAAACATTTCACAACATTTCACAACCCAACATTCTGGTCATAGATGACTCCATTGTGAGGCAAAAATGTCCGCTTTACAAGGCTGGATAATGAAAATGTTCCAATTAGTTGCCTGTTTCTAGCAATCACATGACACATTGAGCAGCATTCTACCAGCTCCTAGGATGATGCCAAAGTACAGACAGAAAGTGATCAACTTTAACAATTGGCTTAGCTACCCATATCATTAAAAAGTGGTGCAATATTTGTCAGCCTGGAAGGACATGGTCGATAATCCATGCTGCTTTGCCAGGGTGGTGTCCACCTGTCCCCTCTACACTTTTGGATATTGGCAAAAACATTATCCACCACTATATTGCCTTTTTCAGGCATTGCCAGACAGACACAACTTCCAACATAACAAAAGCTTCTCAGGACAAGCTAATGGTGTTACTGCTCACTGCTATGAGTCTCAACAAGAAACTGTACTACATAAAAGATTTCACCCTGGAGAATGCTGATGCCTGTGCAGTTATAGAAACATGGTTTAAAGCCACAGAAAGCACTCTTGCAGTGCATGGCTATAACCACCTATTATACATTCCGTTCACCCATTGAATGTGAAAGAGTGAGAGGCAGAGGTGTATCTATCTATGTAAAGGATAATCTAACTTCAGAGCTGGTCAAGCAATATGACATGCTTGAGCTACTCCATGTCCAACTTTCTATGGAGAAGTCCATTAGCATAATCTTGCTAGCTACAGGTCCCTTTCCATGAATCAGGAAATGCACACATCATACCTGGAGGCCTTGGATTGCTCACCATCCAGCCCAGTACCATACTCATTAGTGCATACCAAATGTGTGATGTCTTCACCGGTGAGGTCAGATCACAAAGTGGTCTCCCTGGAAATTAAGGTAAAATTAGCATCCCAAAACATTTAATAGTTTCTCTAAGGCAAACTACCTCCTATTAAGTAATGGCATAGCTAGATTCCAAGCTCCCCCAAATCCAGAAAACACAGAAGCCTATGGCAAAGGATTGCACAAAAGCACTGTATGAACACACACACTCAGCTGCATAGACATGGTAGTACCAAACTGAAATAGGCTCAGGTCAAACCACAAAAACAGACTTCCCTGGTGGGACCCATAGACTTTAGGGTCTGTAGTACGTTATCGAATACTAATGTATTAGAAAACGTAATAGTCAACTTGTAAATGTCAAAGTCGTAAAATTTAGAACATTTCAATGGAGATCTCCATACAGTATGGAAATGGAAGTTTTCCACTGTCTGCACTGTATGGCAATCTCGGAATTGGTATATTTAAGTAGTGGGGTGTGTGGGGGGTGCAGGGGGGCTTACCCCCTGCTTAGTGTTTAAATGGTTTGCTTGGTTGGGTTTTTGTACTTTTTGTAAATTTTTGAAGGTTTACGACTTTGACATTTACGGGTCGACTATTACGTTTTCAAATACATTAGTATTCGATAATGTAATATAGACCCTAGACTTTAATAACAACAAAAAAAAATCCTATCGAAGTAAGCGGAAATGTGCAAAAAGTCCCTTAGTATGAACAAGTGAATCAGGGAATTAATCTAGTCTTTGAAAGCTTTGGTTGCTATTTTTACCTCCGTTTGCTAAGGATAACCATAAGGCATTTTTCACTTCTGTCCACTGTCTTAAGGGCAACATCCAACAATGTGTGGAATTACTTGTACACGGCATCTCCTATATACAGAGAAGATATAGAAAATCTGCCAGATGATACATTCAGCTCAAACTTCACTTGCCCATCATACCCAGTTTTACCCCAAAAAATACCCCCACCACTCCTTTGCCACTTATCACCAATGAACAAGTAGCCGTCTCTCTGTAAAGCAAAAAACATGTCTTCTGTGGGGCCTGACAATATTCTATGTTGCCTGTTGGATAGCTTAAATCAGGATCTATCAGGCCCAATAGGATCTCTATTTAACCACAGCTTCCATACAGTCTTTGTTCCAATCGAGTAGAGAACAGCTATGGTCACCCCTCTGCATAAGAGAAGACTGTAAACTGACCTGGGAAATTACAGACCCATAAGGTCGACTAGTCTTATTTTTAATGCCATGGAAAGAATATTGGGGTGGGTTTGGCATAAGGGTTATGGTTATCAGCTCATAAACACAAGGTAGAGGGTATAATTCTGACCTCCGTGTATTGGCTAGGCTTAAAATGGCCCCTCAGGACAGTTAGATTAGTATTCACCTATGAACTTTGACATTTTCACCATCCCCCACTTACAAATCTGGGCATTAATCCCTGCGTCACTCGATGGTTTGCCAACTGGCTTACTGACAGACCCCACACTGTAAAAGTAGCCGACTGCAAATCCAGCTCCAGACAAATGGAGTGCCTCAGAGTTCGGTTCTGGGACCGCTCTTGTGTGGCATCTACTTCTCTGAGGTACAAGCCAACACTAAGGGTCTCTGGCTAACAAAGTTCGCAGATGACTGCAAACTGGAAGCCATTATTGAATCCCCAAATGAAGTGGATAATCTACAAAAGGATGTTAGAGAAACAGATGCTTGGTGGCAGTGCCATGGGCTTAAGCTAAATGCCAAGAAGTGTATAGTTTCCCCTTTGGGAAAAACCATGTACCCATGAATTACCAAATAGGTGGCAGCACACTAAACACTGAAAGTGTGATAAGAGACCTGGGAACACAGGTTGACAGTGGTCTCACCTTCAGTAACCATGTTGCCACAACAATTAGCAAATCCTTCTATGTGGCACACCTCATCACTAAGGGCTTTCCATCCAGAGAAAAAAGAGGTCATTGTCCCACTGTACTCATCCCTCATTAGACCCATTATAGAGTATAATGCCCCGTTTGGTATGTACCTCACAAGACATCCGCAACAGCTGGAAAGGCCACAGAAATACCTCACTAAAAGAATCACAGGCCTAAAGCAGATGCCATATGCTGACAGTCTAAAAAAACTCCAGCTATACTCTGTGGCATGTCGTCTACTCAGAGGCGATCTCTGCTTAACATACAAGGCCATGTCAAACCCTGAGCTGTTGGACATGCTACACTTAAAAAAATCCCAATCCCTCAGAGTCACATGCTCCAGGGACATAAACCTTGTCATCACAATGAACAAGACATGCTGTAGAGAGGTTCCTGACCCAGAGACTGCCCATATATGTCAAGCAAAGCACCTCCTTGGTCCTCTTCAAAAAGAACCTCTGTGATTGGATGGGAGTAGGACATTTACCCCAGGGATCAGATCAGTCGCTCTGCTAGACAGGCATCCAGGGAAGTAATATTCTGAGAAAAAAAAATAGGGAATTATTATGGCTAGGCTTGTATAGGCCCTAGGGCCAATAGCCTAGTACCAACCTATGGACCTGCTAAATAAAGGCATAAGAAACCTCCAAACACTGGACCTGACACAATTCGGCTTCATCAAGGTGATACCTACTAAATCTGGTGGAATTCTTTGAGAAAGTCACTAAGGACATGGATGAGAGAAAAATAGTGCACATCTCCTACCTTGACCTGGCCAAGGGATTTGACACAATTCCTCACTCATATCATAAGTAAACTCATAAAACTGGGCATAAATCCCTATGTAACTAGATGGATAGCCAGTTGGCTCAAGGACAGCACATATAACTAAAGTGAATGATTCAAGGACCATCAAGAGGCCAGTTACTATTGATGTGCCACTGGGCTCAGTGCTGGGAAAAATCTTGTTTGGAATATACTTCTCAGATGCCAATGCCAATGTGGAAGGCCTCTGTACGACAACGTTTGTAGATAAATGCAAGCTGGGGGCCAATCACTGAATCATACAACAATGTAGATATTATTCAGGAAGGTCTAAATCAGGCAAATGATTTTGTTTCAGGCCATTGTTCTGACACCAATGTGAAGAAATACATTACCATTCCCTTTGGGAAATCAAATGCCCCTGCTAACCACAACATTAACAAAACACCCCTACTCAGAGTTGAGGGATCTAGGTACAGAGATAGTAGCCTTAATTTGACTGTCACATGTTCACAGTGATTAGTAAAGTCATTCCATCTTGCACAACTTGTAAGTAAAGGTATGGCATCCAGATCTAGCCTGATTATTGTCCTACTGTATACAGCTCTCATTAGTCCAATAATCAAGTACAATACGCCATTTGGAACGTACTTGACTAGAAGCTTACAACACCTAGAGTGACCTCAGAGGTTCCTCACTAAGAAAATACAGGGTGCTAACATGTCCTGTGCTGAAAGACTGAAAACCCTTTCGCTTTACTCGGTCTCCTATCAACTGATAAGGGGTGACTTTTGCCTGACTTATAAGGCGCTCACAAATCCAGCCTTGATGCAGGTGCTACATATCTGCAAGGCAAACAGTGCAAGGGTCACCCATTCTAGGTATCTAAAGTTAGTTAGTGAATCAACCCATACATTCTGGAGAGACAGATGTGTCCCAGAGATTGTGCCTTCTTTGAAATAGGCTTTCCATTCATGTAAAACAGTGTCCTTCTCTGGTCTTCTTCAAGACCAATATGAATCAATGGATGGGGAATCATAAATTCACACTGGAGGTGGCACCTAACTCCCTTATGGACAGGGGCAATCTGTAAAACACTTGTGCCATATGCACAAATCCATGACATCCTCCTGTCCCTAGGGGCCGTATACTGGGTAGAATTAGGCTAAATTGGCTAGGCTGGTAAAGGATCTTGAGCAATTAGCCTAGCAGTGTCTTATGAACCTATGAATATATGAGCTGCAGACACTTCTGCTACTCTGTAAACATAAGAAGGAGAAGTCATGCAGAGGCAGCATATTATGGGGACATAATACTCTTTCAAATCTGTGAAAGTGCATCATCAAAAGAGGGTATAGTGGACATCTTGGATAGATTACATAAACAATGATGAAGAGAAAATCCAAAGAGGTATATAAGATGGAAAAAAGCATCTGGAGAAATGACAAAGATGAAATGAAGTATGGATGGAAGGCAGAATGTTAAATGCACTCATAGGGCAGAGAAAGTAGTCTAATTAGTTACTTTTTCCTTCATGCGCATGCAATATAATGTAAGGTAATAAATCATATGATATGCAATATTGTCAGCACCTTCATCTGTAGCTAGTAGCTTGCTCTGAGTTCTGAGGCATAAAGGGATAAATCCCTTATTACTGTGAGTTGAGTTGAGTTAGAGTAGTGGCTTAATAGGCTGCAGTTGCTGACCAGAGAATGATGGGACTGAATGGCAATTTTCAGCTCACCAATCATGGGAGGTGAGAGGACGATCCAGCTCGCTACATGAGTGATATTTAGCACAAGTGATGGATGCTATATCTGTGGAGCAGAGGCCATGGAGGCACACAATGCCATTCTGCAGAATCTAGGGCTGGAGGAATTGGAATGTGGGGCCAAGTTCCCTATGGTGGACACAGGCAGCAGAGCTGAGATGGCTGCCAAGGAGAGAGGTGCAGCATCAAGAGAGGGGAGGGTACTCTGCAGGACCGGAAGTCTGGCCCCACCCCTTATCACATAGCAGTCATTTCTGGTGGAAGACATGAGCTGATTTTACTTCCTGGGCAGGAACAAATGGTTGCAGGGCTCTTACTTAGCCTGAGAATGCTAGGCTTTTATCCTGATGGAATGAATCTGTCACCTGGATAAAGACAGAAGAGTCATCAATTTAGGGGCTAACATGGGAGCAAAATAAAAAAAAACAAATCACCTGTACCTGATACATATTTATCTTACTTATTTTTTTTCATATTATTAGTAACTATCAGTATTTTATGTGAGCATCTATTTCAATATTAAACTGACTGTTTAGAATATTTTATTTCTTTATGTGGAGCATGCAGTGTCGATCTGAAACATCAGTTCAATGATTAAGACATTTAGTTAAAGAAACTGTAGGATGGTGCCACTCTTAAATACTCGCATATAAAGTTAAATAAAATAGTCTCCCTGTATATAAACAGAACACAGTCTGTTGCATAAAATTATCTTTCTCTCTTCAATCAGCATTTCTTCAAAGTCAAGTAACTTAATGAAACCTCAATAAATAAAAATAGTCATTGCCATAACAATTAACTGATACGCAAATCATACGACATTATGTTCATTCGAATGGATCTATTTTTAGTCAGATTTATAATCACTTTTTTAAAAGCTCAATTGTTAAAAATTAAATACCAGATAATTCGACTGAAGCAAGATATTCAGTATACTGTGAGCATAGCAATCATTTAATATGCTTTTATAAAACATATTTTGAGCTGCAATGATAACTTAAATTCTTATCTGCATGCTCATTATAGAAATATTGCCTGCAGGCTTATCTTTCTAATAATCAGATTGATCCCTCTTGTTTACCAAAAAAAAAATGATTTAGGATCCGCTTCAAAAACAGAAAAAAATGAAGCTGGCTGTTATCAAAGTTCAACTTGCTTTTAGCAGAAGTGCTGAGGGAATCACATGTTAATAGTCAAATTAATTTCTTCACGTCTATCTCTTAGTGTAATGTATGCTTGTGCAATGTAACAGCAATGCTTATTAACATCAAGTTTTGGATTCCATATGGTATTACACAGTTTAGATTCACATAAGTGGATGCTTAAACCATGCACTGTAATTGTGATATGAATAATACATTACCATTGGCTCTCCAGCAATTCCATAACATTTGTACAATACCTCTTGGGAGGGGGGGGCTGTCTTCGATAGTAGGAAATGCTCACCTGTTGTAAGAATAAATCTATTTTAACTTGGTGTGTAGAATTGTATAGTTCCCCGTATTCCAAATATTAACAGATGATACATAATTGTTGTATATCCATTTCCTTGCTGTCACTTTTTGTCTCACTGATGACTTGTATCAAAGCCACCAATGAGGCAGCCTCTTCCTGTATCCTTACTGATGATATCTAGGAGTTCTATGTCAAATATGTTACCATCCTTTCTCTTTTCTAACAAATACATGATTTATCCGTATAGAAAATTGGTTTATTGAAATCCTGGATACACACTTTTAGAATGCAAGTGTCCATTACAGTTTATACATTTCAAATGTACCCAAAATACATTTTATTTTTAATAAAACTACATACTGAATAGATGTTTGGCGTGTGACAACATCATGCTAAATATTCATAGCCATGAAGCCATCATCACTTTACCTTCTTTAAACCAACGTGTTGTTCATTAATACGATTCATTTTGAAAGCATACACATCTCTGCATAAGTAGTACTCACTCCAGCCCTAGAATTTCTATCACATTTCTGATGAAAAACAATTGCACTATTAAATAGTCAATTTAGTTTCAAAAGTAACCCCTGCCAAAACTTTTATTATTAGGCTTGATTTTGTAGCTGTGTTCAGGCCTCATTAGGAATTATGGTAATAAAAGAAATTGCATCTGAAGGTTGTTAGTAGCTGTCATGTGCTGCTTAGCCATACTTAACCAACTCAAGTGAATAGCAATACAATTTCCAGTCTTCTTTTCCCCTCTTTTTTGTTAAATGTGCTTGATTTCATTGTCCTTTTGTTTAAATAACCAGTTGTTATGGAACATATACAGGATACAGTAGCCTCTTATGCATTCACTCAAATGCTTATGGATCTCAGGAAGTTCATTTAGGATGGCGCAGTGGTGCAGCGGTTAATGTTGTCACCTCGCAGCAAGAGGTTCTCCAGTTCAATCGTTGGCTAGGGTGCCTTCTGTGCAGAGTCTGCATGGCCTCCCTGTGTTCGTGCGAGTTTTCTACATGTGCTCAGGTTTCCTCCCACTTTACAAAGACATGCATCTGGAGCATTTCTCCCAGGCCTCCACTAAAAATTGTCTCATTCCAAGTTGGACTTTCCCGGTAAACAAATAATAAATAAAATAATATGTCATACCATGGAGACAATTTCTCCAGTAAGAAACTTATATTCAGGTGTAGTGGTTAATTCATGACTAAAACTTTATCCACCTCCATAGTGCCTTTCTTACACAATGCCAAATTGACAAGCCTACTGACATAGCAAAATAAACTCAACAGGGCATCAGGGAGTTACTGTTCATTGCCAGGAGCCAAAATAAAACCTGCAGTCTGTCCAAGCCCTACTCAAGAATATAGACATCTGTGCAATTACCAAAACATGGTTTAAAATGGAAGAGTACCCCAGCAGTAAAAGGTTTTAGTGCCTCCCACACTTTTAGACCAATGACTGCACAGATAAGGGCAAATTGTTGAGGTATCTCAATATTCATTGTTAACAAGCATACCTCTATTGTGTTCAAGCACAAAGACGTGCTGGAGTTTCTCCAAATGCAGATCACCATGGATAAAATCCTATACCATATTACAGCCAGCTATAAGTCACCCTCCATTTCTCAAGAAACTGAAGACAATTACCATCCAAAGTAACACCCTACTCATGGGCATACCTCCCAACCTCTTACTGCAAGAAATCTGATCAAAGTCTGACAAAATAGGTGGACAAAGCCCAAAAATAGGGACACATTTTAAATATTGCTCTTATAAACTTAGAATGTTGCTAGAACAACAGGATTTGGATTACCATACATTCTCTAAAGGATGTGAAACTCAAATGATCTTCATTACGTATTGACTTTAATCCTTAAGTTATCAGAGAGATTTGTAAAAAAAAAAAAAAAACACTATTTTACGAGGAACAGGCCAAAAATATTAGGCGAAAATCTGTACAGTTGAGAGGTATGCTCATGGGAGACTTTAATTACCCCTTCATAGACTGGAAATCCTACAAGACCTTGTATCTATAGACACAGAGATTACAGAACTTTGTAAATAATAACACACGTGACCAAATAGTGAATACACCCACTAGAGGCTCCAACATACTAGACCGCCTGCTCAAAAATATTGGAGAATGTTGCACCCCCCCCCCATCGATGTCTTATCGTCCATTGTAAGGTACAGCCATAAAGTTGTTTCCTCCTAAATCCAAATTAACTCCATTATCCCATTAAAACCAGTAATATTATTATTACTATTCTTGTTATATCTTGCATGTAATTTCATTCCATCATATCTTCTATTATTGCAAATGTCAGTAATTGTTATGAACTAATCAAACTTGGACATTTCACCAGCTGAACCTATATTTTGGTATTATTTGGAGAGAAATATATTGCAGGGAGTGTTCTCTCCTGAGGCTGCTTTGTTAAACAGACTTAGCTGGCGCTGAGTATTTAGTCACAATGGAGTAAAGTTTGGTCTTTACATTTTCAGATTTAATTATTAGGATACGAGCATCTCACCCTCTCTAACCTGTAAAGGTTTATAAGTTAAAGTGGTAGGTAATAGCATTACATAGTATAATTTACATTTTAAACATTTTTTAAAGCCTGTCTGGAGTTGCGAAGACTTGCTGGCCCAGTGGTGGGGTTTGCTGTCCAGAAAGAAGAGGGGTCCCAAGTTCTGGTTTGATGCAGAGTAATTCAAGGTTTTTTTTTTCTTTTCCTTTCCTCCTCTTGGGGCATTACATCAATGTCTTGGTTTATAGTTCCTTGCAAATTCTAGGCTAAGTTTTTCTTTGCAGAGACACTATTGGGGGCAGCATTACCATGACCACCTTGTTATTGTCTTGCTTTTTTCTAAGGCATTTGTTAATTATGTTCTGACGTCCCCTATGACAAGGGATAGGGTCCAAAGCCTTTTTTTGCTGGATGCTGTACTTATGATTTATCTATCTATATATAATATATATATATATATATATATAAATAAAAAACAGGGACAATTAGAGAGATGCTTCTAAAGATTTTATTTTTCATAATTTCAGACACCAACAGATTTAATGCGAGTTAACTTTCTCTTTCTTAAAAGAATTTTGTGCTCTTTATTATTATTTGTAATCTATCCTCTTTTCCAAAATCTCCAGTTTTAGTAGGAATTAGGAGGTACAGAGATACAGCGGATATAAAAAGTTTACAAACCCATGTTAAAATGCCTGGTTTTTGTGATATAAAAAAATGAGACCACAATAAATCATTTCAAAACTTTTCCCACCTTTTATGTAACCTATAACCTGTACACTTCAATAGAAAAACAAACCAATCTATTAGGGGAAAAAATATAAAAAATAAAAAAAGTACAATATGCTAGTTGCAAAAGTGTGCACACCCTTAATCTAACACTTTGTTGTGTGTGCACACCCTTAACTAATACTTTGTTAAAGCACTTTTTGATTTAATTACAGCATTCAGTCTTCTTGGTTAGGAGTCTATCAGCATGGCACATTTTGACTTGGCAATATTTGCCCACTCTTCCTTGCAAAAGCACTCCAAATCTGTCAGACTGCGAAGGCATCTCTTGTGCACAGCCCTCTTCAAACCACTCCACGGATTTTCTATCTGATTTAGATCTGGGCTTGGCTGGGCCAATCCAAAACTTTAACTTTCTTCTGGTGAAGCCATTCTTTTGTTGATTTGGAAGTATACTTAGGATCATTGTCATGCTGAGTGGTAAAATTCCTCTTCATCTTTAGATTTCTAGCAGACACCTGAAGGTTTTGGGCCAAAAGTGATTTGTTATTTGGAACTGTTCATAACTCCCTCCACCTTGACTAAAGCCCCAGTTCCATCTGAAGAAAAGCAACCCCAAAGCATGATACTGCCACCACAATGCTTCACTATGGGGATGGTGGTGTTTTGGTGATGTGAAGCGTTGCTTTTGTGCCAAATGTACCTTTTGGAATTTTGGCCAAAAAGTTCAATCTTGGTCTCATCAGACCATAACACATTTTCCCACATGCTTTTGAGAGACCTGATGTATTGTTTTGCAAATTTTAGCTGGGCCTGGATGTTTTTTTGTGTAAGAATAGGCTTCTGTCTTGCCACTCCACCCTATAGTCCGCATATATGGAGAATAAGGGAGATTGTCACATGTAGTACACAACCAATACTTGCCAGAAATTCCTGCCACTCCTTCAGTGTTGCTGTAGGTCTCTTGGCAACCTCCCTGACCAGTTTTCATCTTGTCTTTTTAACAATTTTTTAGGGACATCCAGTTCTTTGAAATTTTACTTTTGTCCCATATTTTCTTCACTTTTTGATGACTGTCTTTACTGTGTTCCATGGTATATCCAATGCTGTGGAAATTTTTTTGTACCCTTCTCCTGACTGATACCTATCAACAATGAGATCCCTTTGATGCTTTGTAAGCTCTCTGCAAATCATGGCTTTTGCTGTAGTAGGCAACTGAGTAAATGTCAGGAAAATCCTACTAGGACAGCTCAACTTTATTTGGGTTAGAGTCTCTTTAATTGATGGCAGGTGTGTACCCAAGAAGACCGAATGCTGTATTTAAATCAAAAGGTGCTTCAACAAAGTATTAGTTTAAGGGTGTGCACACTTTTGCAACCAGTATATTGTATGTTTTTTTTTTATTTTCTATATTGTTTTCCCCTAACAGATTTGTTTGTTTTACAATTGATTTGTACAGGTTATGGGACACATTAAATGTGGGAAACGTTTTTAAATGATTTACAAAAACCTGGCATTTTAACAGGGGTGTGTAAACTTTTTATGTCCACTGTAAATGCTGAACCAAAATCAGTGATGTCCACAAACTAGAGACAATTAAGAACTATATGTATGTAAAACGTGTCTACTAATGGTTTAATGGTTCATTGATTTTGCGTAAAATGGACAGAGTTTGGGGTTTGAGTCCAATCGTGGATAATTTTATGAAAAAAAGAAAGAAAAAGAATAGGGCAACTTTTATCCCTTTTGTGGTATTTGTAGAAGTGTTAGTTTTATTTTGTAAAATGTTATCAATAATTTTACTTATAGTAGGTAATCCCTTATTTTCAGTGTACTAGTTTCACCATTATACTTCAGTTTTTTCTTGACTTAGAATTCAGGCATTCCATTATTTTGTATGTCTTTTATTCTATGTAGATTTGTGTGTAATACAGAGAAGCCACTCGGTACAGTTTTACAAAACAGTGGAATATCTTATAGTCCCATCTTCTGGGCATCTATCAAATTTCTGTATCTTTTTTCACATTTTCCAGGATATTCAATCAGAGCATGCTAATGGTATTTACAAATGCAAGGTTTTGCCTAGCCAGGCTTTTGGTAGGTATTTATCTTCTTCTTTAGTGGGGTTCTTGTTTTTATAACATGGCATCTACAAAGATATATGTAACACTTTTACCCAGTATAAGGTACTTACTCAGGTTGCTTCATTTAAATGGTATTCCCTTAACAAGCTTCAGAATTGTTTAGTGATATAGAGGTTAGGCTACAATTTCTTAGTAAGTCTTTCATATAGGAATTACTTCTGAACATATCTAACACTCTTTAGGTAATCTAGCATTTTTTCTGGCTTTAATCTTCCCAGAGCAAGTTTTGCACAGTTTGTTTGAGGAATATTCCAGGTGCCCTGCATTGTGGTTTAGTTCTCGTGTGTGTGTGTGTGTGTGTGTGTGTGTGTGTGTGTGTGTGTGTGTGTGTGTGTGTGAATTTAATAGGTTCATTATGAAGGATTTTCAAGCCAGATGGGGAGTCATTGCATCCCAGGCCAAGGCCCTATTTTGAGGACTTCACAGCATGTAATCAGCAGCCACACAAGAGTCTCATGGTAGGTTATGGCAAATGATACAGCCCAGAACAAGTTGCAGGGAAGACCTAAGAATCACCTCCACTGAAAAGCAAGACAGGCATAAGTGATGTAAGAAGGCAGGTAAACCTCCTCCGGATGACAGTATGGTGATATTAGAGGAACTGTCTTTACCTGCAGGTAAAGACATTGATCCCCTGTCAATAGGGAAGACACAGTTTCAAGGTAGGCAGTGGAAGAATTTTTAGACCGCATTTTTGGAGGTCATATAAGAGGGTGGTAGATTTAAGTTGTTGGATTTTTCTTTGAAAATGGTTTCATTTCAGTTCAGTCTAAGTTACCCGGGGAATTTCCATACTCATAATTTAACCCTGAAGGCATCACAGGCATTTTTGAGTTTCATTTTAACTAACCAGTTCAGTAATGTTACTAAGAATATGGGTTTACAGCCTGTCTCCTTCTTGCCAATCTCGGCCATTTTATGTCACATGTCATTTGCAATTAAAGACAAAATCCCTAGAGGGGAATATGACTTACAGATGCTGTGGCTTTGGGTAACTGGGACCTCATATTGGCATTAGCTATTCTGGGGGAAGAAGCGATTTGGAAAAGCTTGGGTTCGAAACTGGAATAACTGTTTGTTCACTTTTATTTTGTTTATGGCCATTATACTAGAGAAGGAGGCTGATTAGTTGCTTCCTCTACTCACTTACCTTAGTACCATTAAGGAAGCTCAACATTTCCGTGGTCTTCGTGGTTGTGTTATGACCAAAACTTTTGAAAATTAAAAGCTACAGATTCTCCCATGAGGTTAGACAACAGACTTGTGGACATGTGGTTGGGAGTGATAGTTAAGTTCAGGCCAGTGAGATCAGCAGGTGCAGAAGAAGTTCATAACAGACTTAACGCTTGTTAGGCTTACATCAGTAGTTTCTGTGCCTGGCCATCATGCCATTTTATGCACGTGTCTTTTCATTCTAGCAAGGCACATCCTGTTTAGAAAAGCTAGGCCAAAGAGGCACATTTGGCTGGCAAGGTTTTCTCTCATGGTGAATCAGGTCTTGCTTGGAATAAAGTCAATATTAGGACAAGTTGGAATTTGTCTGTTCAGGTTTACCATGGGGATCAATTTTCAATGTCCATGCTGTAGAGAAATCATCAACATTTCCCATTGAAGTGGAGGCTGTTAATAGTATGCAACCAAATGAGTTTCATCAAGAAAGTATTAATAGTTTTGCTGTTGGGTTTAGTTTCAAAGCATATTCATTTCCAAAGCTCCAGCACTGTCTTAATTTATGTTCAGTGGCAAGTAAGGAAGTATTTCATACTGATCTCATTAGCAAGAATGTTACAGCTGGTAGGATTTCAGGATCACTTCCTTCCCCTCCCTTTTCACCATTCCAAGTGTCTCCTTTAGGGTTGGTACATAAGAAGGTACCTGGGCAGTACAAGGTCATTCATGACCTTTCTTTTCTGGCAGGGTCTTCTATGAATGACATAATTACTAAGTCAGATTTCCAAGTGAAATACTCATTTTTGATGATGCCACTAACATCATATGTAGCTTTTTGATCCCTGGCTAGCAAAGATGGACAAAAAGTTAGTCCAGCATAATGACTGCCTATTTTAGGAGTGTGTGTGTTGATGGGATGTTTTACTTTGACACAGCAATGTCTATGGGGTGCTCTGTTGCTTGTTCCATGTTCAAAAGGTTTAGCTCTGTTCTTCTTTGGACATGGGAACAGTAGTTGAAGGTACCCAGGAAGGTTTATCAATTATTTCCAAACTGCGTCATGCATTAGGTACTCTGTCTGAATGAGATTTGAATAATGTTTTGACATCACATTTATGTGATCAGTACTATGTTTTTTGCCTTTGTATTGCTTTTGTTTATTTTAATTAAGTTGTTTAAAAAATGTCATGTGCTAGGGGGTTCTATTGTCAAAAATCCAGGAGGAGGGTCCATCAAAATCCTTGGTATTTCTGGGGCTTGAGGCTGATTTTTTCACTCCTACTGTTAAGCTTTCATCTACAAAATTAGATAGCTGCAATGGCTAGAACTCCCAAACTACCTCCAACTCATCACCACTCACAAACTTATTTTCAAACCAACTATATACCCAGCACTAACAAACATCTTAACATTATACACCCCAAGCAGAACTCTAAGATCTACCCACCAAAATCTAATCTCGATTTATAAACCAAACCGTCCCGCTGGTCAGCTTCTCCTATCCTTTTCCGTCGTCAAAAATGGAATTCTCTCCCTCCATCTCTAAGAATTTCTGAGAACTCTGAACACTTCAAAACCCAGCTGCATTCTTACCTCTCCCAAAAATGGAAATGCAATTGCACTCCACCTACCTAACCTGCTTAATGCATAAATACTTTATAACACACAAAGTTTGTTCTTCCTTGCACACTATTGATTAACCCTATGTACTGCCTTCATGCTAATGCTACCTCTATACCACTCTGAGGATTTAAACCTCTGTATTAATTTAACTCATGCTAATATTCATGCATAAAGAACTCATCCCTGCTAATGTTACTTCTATATCATTCTCAGATGATTTAAACCTCTGTATTAATTTAACCTTGTACTACTGTTCTCAACCACTAAACATGTAAATATGCTTTACATCCTTCTCCAAGCTGCTGTTTAACTTTTATTTAGTTTTTGCTATTTTGTATGTAAAATTTGCTTATTTTGTTTCTGTTTCCACTATGTATTGTACTTCATATTATGGAGCTTGTGCTATGTATTAGTGGAGCTTTTCTCCCCGGGCCTCCACTGAAAACGGGTTCTTTGAGCCCAGTGGTCCTCCCCGGTCATCAAACTGAAATAAATAAATAAATAGGATACAAGACTGCACAGACACTTTTTTTGAGAAGGAAGGAAGGTAAAGGTCTGACAAATTATTTAAATACTTTCCCTTTTTAATTTTATATTCCTGGTAGTGGCCAAAGATAGGGACTTTACCTGTGCCTTAGCTAATCTGATGAGTGTCAAGCTGAAGCATAGCTGGGTGCAAGTCACTCACAAAGTAAAAGATGATCTCCTTATCTGTTTGTTCTTCCTAACCAATTACAATCTAATTTCTTATTGGCAAAATAACTGGGTTTCTTCTTGGGAATTTCATTTTTCAAGAAACCATCCAAGTCTGAGTCCAGTCACTGCTTTGACAGCTTTTCAGTCAATGAAGTCCTATATAGCACGCTTTGAGGCGTTCTTAGATTTTTTGTGGGAAGGTCACTGTGTTTTATATATCCTTATCTGGTTACTAGGTATTGCTTGTAAGGCTGTCAGGACTCTGCACATTGCCAAGGATGGTCTGCATCTGTCTCCTCTTGGTTTTTGAAAATCGGCTAAAATGTCCTTCCCATAGACCTTTTTACTCAATGCCAAATTGGCTTGATATTACTAAGTCAGAAGGTTTATCAATGCCAGGAGCTTAAACAAGAATCCCTACTTCCTGCAATTTCTCCTGGCTTTGGAGAAGGCATACATCTGTGCAGTGATTGAGACATTGTTTAGAGATGCAGAGAGTATGCCAGCAGTGCCTGGCTCCAGTGCCATCCACACATTTAGATCAGCTACTGAACAGACAGGGACTAAACATGGAGGTGTCTTGATCTACATCAGCGAAGAGCACACCTCTGCATTGTTTAAACAGGATGATGCACAGGAGTTTCTTAATATGCAGATTATGATAGACAAACTTCCAGCCATATCCAAGCAAGCTATAGGTCACCCTCTCAGTCCTATGAATCCCATAGCTCATACTTAGATCTACGAGAGACACTCACCTTTCAACTAAATACCATACACATGGGGGAGTTTAATTACCCTTCTGCATAATAGAAATCATATACAGCCTCAAATTTGCAGGCACAGAGATTCCTGGATTTTGTAAACACAAGCACTCTGGACCAGATAATGCACATGCTCACTAAAGGTACAAATGCATTGGACCTGGTACTCACAAATATGGGAGAGCACTGCACCCATGTCCCCTCTGGTAAGGTCAGATCACAAAGCTGTCATGTTTTGAAGTAAAACTCAGTTTGCTAACCCAGCAAACCCTTTAGAAGTTAGGAACTGTTCTAAGGCAAACTAACTGTTAAGTGATGATCTGTCTGTCTGAAAGCAAAAATGTTATGGTTAAAATTAGGAAGTGAAATACCCAAAAAGATGAGGACTCCCCCATCAAACTAAACAGACAATGAAGCAGGCTAATTAAGACATGAAAGCCAATTTTGAGGTGAAGATTGCTTTTCAGACCAAAGACAGCCATAAGGTCTTCTTTAGTCATGTCAAGAACCTCAAAGGCAGCACACAGCAGTGTACCAAACTGGTTGTTAATGGAGCCACATTCACAGAACCAAATGATATAACAAATCTACTGGCCAACAAATTCAGCTCCAACTTAACCTGCCCAATTACCTCCAGCCACTCACCCAGGAAACAACTTCAGGCATAACCCCTCAAACTATAATATGGACAGGTCTTCACTGTGCTGTCTAATACCAACATCACAGCCTCAATGGGCCCAGATAATATCCCAGGATGCCTTATGAATAGCCTGAAATATGATCTATCAGGGCCATTGGAGTCACTATTCAGCTGCAACCTCAAAACAGGCTTTATACAATGAAAATCAAGGACTGCAACAGTCATTCCTCTACATAACTGCAGACCATCAAAGGACCCTGGGAAATGCAAACCCATTATTCTGAATAATCTCATATGCAAAGCCATGGAATGAATTATGAAAAAGAATAACAAGAACATAAGAAACCTTCACACACTTGAAACAACCCAGTTTGGTTTCATCAAAGGTAGATCGTGCCTAGTAAACCTGCTGGAATTCTTCAAGAAGGTTACAGAGACCATGGATGAGAGGAAAACAGCGCCTACTACTACTTCTTTTGACTTGTCTCAGACAGTCAGTAAAATGCCCCACTCAGGCATCATAAATAAACTCATGGAACTAAGCATAAACTCCTTTATAACATATTGGCATAACCTGCTGGCTCACAGATAGGACTCTGAAAGACAAGACTGGTGAGAACCTCCACGAACAGGCCAATAACCAGTGGAGTCCCTCAGGGCTCCATGCTGGGCTGGCTCCTGTTTGGCATCTGATTCTCAAAGATCAAAACCAATACCAAGGGGCTCTGTCTTGCCAAGATTGCAGATGACTGCAAGCTACAAACAGACATAGAACTGTACCCCCCAGAAGATACTAACCTCTTACAGGAAGGTCTAACACAAACAAATGACTGGTGCCAAATCCACAGCTTAAAAGTCAGTCAAGATGTGCACAATAGTACCTTTTTGGAAGTCAGACCTTCTCCTTGGAAACTAAATCATTGATAAATCACTCTTGAGAGTAGACCAGGGACACATGTAGATAGTAACCTGGTTTTCAACCATTCTATGTCATGCAACTTATAAATAAAAGCATGGCAAAAATTGGGAAAAGGGGGTTATGGATGGATGAATGGATAGATAGGTCATGGTCGAGAGAATGTATCATGCCACTGTACTCAGCCTACATCAGACTGATTATTGAGTATAATTCCCCCTTTGGTATGTACCTGACCAGGCAGATTCAACAACTGTAATATCCACAGAGGTTTCTCACAAAAAATAGAGTGTAAGCATAATGTCCTATGTATATTTCCTCAAAGCCCCTATCTCTCTACTCTGTTTCCTACAGATTGCTGAGAGGCAATCTATGCCTGGCATACAAGGCATGCTTGGATCGAGCTATGATGGACCTTTTGCATATCTGTAGATCAAACAGCATCTGAACTACTAGATCTAAGGCCTAAAACTTTGCTTACACCATAAATAGGACATGTTGGAGGAGCAGATATGCATCTCAGAGAATTCCCATTATCTTGTATTGGCTCTCCAGCCATGTGAAGCAAAGCTCCCCACCACCACCACCGTATTCAAGCATAACTTGGATTACTAGATGGGAAATAGGAAATTTAGCTCTTGTTTAGCACCTATGTCTCTGGAGAGAGGCAGCCATTAAATTATGATCCTTGCTAACATCCATCCTTTATGAAAATGTCTTAAGGGACAATAACTCGTGGGATGCATTTGGGTTGCATGACTAGGCTTATAAAGGGCCTAGTGATCATTAGCTTAATATCAACACATTAACTCACAATGCCCCCTACAAAAAGAATATAGATGTATTGACATTACCTTACTCTGCAGAAATTATTTCATATGAGATACCAGATATAGCTAAGCAAACTATGGGTAATGTTCCTAAGCCAATGTTCTCATAATCTGCTAAGTTTATCTTTTTCATATATACCATTC
This sequence comes from Protopterus annectens, assembly GCF_019279795.1. NCBI lineage: Eukaryota > Metazoa > Chordata > Ceratodontiformes > Protopteridae > Protopterus > Protopterus annectens. The sequence continues at coordinate 729,570,760 of NC_056750.1, forward strand.
AGAGGGATTTTTTGTGGAGGAAGCCTTCAATCCATGCTTCATTTTTCTTTGCCCTGATACATATACCCTTCCCCCATTCCCAACCACCCACTCTAAGTACTTAACCAGCCACACATCTTTCTTTTCTCTAAACAGTCATATCCATCCAATATATTGGACACTCGTAACACATCCTCTAGGTCACAGAATCCCTTAAATTACAGATTACTTTTGCACCAGGCTTATCCCCCCCTTTCCAGTCAAATGTTTGGCTTTAAGCTACTATAGGCAATCTACCTTTCATCTACACTCATTTATACTCCAACCACCAAGCATACAAATATATTTCCTATATTTTGATTACTTTTCTTATTCAAACACTTCTTACCAACTTCCACTCCCCCATCTACAATAATTCATTATCTCCAGGACATATCACTACCTCAGCCCCACCCTTTGCACTATAGCTGTCTCACATGAGCTTTGGCACACTACCTTGACACACATGTTGAATTACACTACTTCTTGTGTAATTCAAAGCAGAGGGAAATACCCCCTCTGTACCTAACACTGTCTACATAAACACACCTACTTGTACTTTCCCAACCCATACACTCTGTCTCTGTGGAGATATTCACTGCAACCCTCTCCCCACAACTACTACACCACTACACCCCGGGCAAATATACACTCAAACTCTGCTCTAATGGTTTTCAATTGAAACATGCACAGCGTATGTAATACTTTCCTGTCTCTTCATTATTGAATACAACCCCACAATCCAGATCTACTGATTTTGACTTGCTTGAAAGTAACAATAACTACTGTTTGTATGCTAATCACTAGACCAGTCCTGGAATCACATTTCCCTGTCGTCTGGAAGCAATCGTATATCCAACCACAACACAAAAGGGATGCTCCTCTGGTATGTGTAATTTCAGACTTGTAGTCCTCCTCACATAAGTCTTTGAAAAATGTACACATAACCAAACTTCTAGCCCAGCTATAAGCTCACAACCTCTTGTCTCCATCCCAACACATGTTCTGTTCCTTGCAGAGCACAAATATTGCTCTTATCTTCTTCCTCAGTTTTATAAATCCGCTACAAAATAGCCTGCTTGAATCTTCAGTACTCATGGAAATTCTTTTATGTAGTCTCTCCCTCTCAATGCATGCACAGGTTCTTTTTCTTAAGATTGTCATGCAACACTGTTCAGTGGTTTACATCATACCTTTATAAAAGGAGAGAAAGTGTGCAGTGTGATCAGACCTACTCTGCATTATTTCTATTCATGTACACATCTCAAAAGGATCTACTATCCATCCATATTAAATGGTTCTCATTAATACGATATGCTGATGACTCCATAATAATCTGTTCTGATCTTTCTCAGTCCTTCAAAACATCACACAACTTGTGATAGTGGCACTGGCTTGGCTCATTTATTCATCATGGTTTGCCATATGTAGAAAGCCATTAATACTCTGCAAACATACAGGGATGCCTGCCTTATGTTCTGCAATGATGTAGCATTGCTCACAAAGAAAGAGGAGCCTGTGAATATAGGTAGCTGTTTACTTTAACTAGGTTGCATCCTCTGCTATTCAAGCGTTTTTGCAGCAATGACATTACATCTGTACTGTTTCCAGTACACTTTCAATCCAGGAAATGGTAAATAGTACTTCATGCAATTCAGTGCCACCATATACATGTATTTTGTCAAGAATGTGGACATTTTGTTTAATCAAGAACATAGCTAACTAATTAATCAAGAACATAGCTAACTAATTAATCAAGAACATAGCTAACTAATTTGTCCAATTTAATATGAAGGAGAATAACATTTGTATGTGGCTACAGTGAACCCCTCCATGACACAATGCCCTGTACTGCCATTAATTTAGCCTTGTGGTTGTCAAAGGTGTAAAAGCTACATCCTCCCTCTACAGAGTCAGGCTAGACCTCTAAATGGTGATGGGAACAATGTATTCTTCCTTAACTATATCTCTCTATACTACCCAAATATGCTGCATTTGTGGAGGGAAAACATGCACATTAAGAAAAGTTTGCTTAAGAACAACTGCTTGAATATTCCATAGATAGAGCTTAATATGCACTAGCTTCACCATAATCCAGCATGTCTCTTGGATATTGTGCCATACTCATCAACTTCCCTTCTGTATTACCTCATCAAGAAGATTGACATGGTGCGTGCGAGTGATTTCACCAACAAATGTGTGGTTAAAATAATACAAAAGGTTATCAAATTACAGTATTTCAGAAACATTTCTGATTGTTTTCTCTGTATACTCTTCATCCTGCTATGGTACATCAAGCTCATGAGGCCAGTGATTGACACTACCGGCAAAATGTTAGTATGACATATTTGTCATCACTGAGAGTCAGCATATAGTTGGTCCCTAAATGTCCACATGGCTTACATAGTATAAAGCTTTAGTCCTGTTTTTTTCAGTACTTCATCACATTGACAAACAGTGGCTGTTTGAAGTGAGATACTTATGGTGATGTATTGTCAGTCACCCCATCACTCACGTGGGATCCTTTAATTTCTGTTTAACTGCTCTGCCGTTAACCAGTCACCTTCATTAGGAGTACATCATTCTACTCATCAACAACTCTGACATAAAATTAGAAGGTATTTGACATGCATCCTTATGTAAAATTATGAAACTGTGTACCACTGCGACACAGACTGGTATTACAGTTTGAGGCTAACATATTTTTTGCATTCATAGAACATGCAACATTTATTTTTATTTGCCATGTGTTAACCAGGTTAGTCCAACTGAGCCAGTGGCCTGTTTTCATTGTAGACCCAAGGAGAAAATCTCCAGACAGTTATTACAAAGTTACAAAAAAGAAAAATATCTGACAATGAAGTTTTATGCAAACATTACAATAATGTGCTTTGCATGAGAACATTAGAAATTTTACAAAAGGCCTGAGAATGAAGTTTACAGAAACATTACAATAATGTGCATAACATGGAGTACAAAAGTTATTTTTTTGTTTGTTTTTTTTCTTTAAACCAACAAAAAGAGAAAGATGCAAATGAGATAGGACACTTGCAATAGGTAGGTGTTAAGTGTGAGAGGTAGAGAGGTGGTAAGGTGGGATTTAAGTGGGATCATTGCAGTGGCAGGTGTTGGTATTTAGGAGAAAAGTTTTAACATAACATAATATATAACACAGCGTGCAATGCCCCAGCTTTGTGGCACAGAGCGATAAACTGTGATTGCGATCCAAATGACCTGATTTTGAGTAGCATCTTCAGAGCCAGAAGAGTCAGGTGGGTGAGGGTGAACGTTAGTGACTTATGATGGGTTGCCCATCTTCAATGGAGATAGTGGTGGTGGTTCTTAATTGGTCGGTTGCTTCTGGGCAAGTGGAGACTGCACAGCACCATAGGGTCATGACCAGCGGATGTGGGCATGCAGCTTTCAAGACTGTGATCGTAGTCCTTGTTGGTGTGCATATTTGTGATAGCACACAGAGTGATAAGGGGATGGCATGGGAGGTCCCTACAGTGATGCATGTGCCCTTATCAGACACCATGGGTTAGAATTAGGGCCATATTGAAAACTGCTCCATAGACACTACTGTACATGATGCAAGCTCCTAATATGAAGGGTAGGTGTGAGTACTGCCATGCTACAGGACTCTGAATGGTTGCCATAGGGCCCTAGTCTGTGGATGTCCATGCCTCAAGGCAAAGAACATTTTCAATAGGGTCCCAGTTTCTGGAATAAGCCAGATGATAGTGTAATAGGATATTCCATAAAGTAGTTGTTGGAGCACAGGCAGAAAGAAAAAACACGTCATAGCAACTTGGGGGACAGCCCAACTGGATGTCTCCTGCTTTTTAATGAGGAACACCTACAAAAGGGGAGCACAAATATGCTCAAACCTAACAGGGGGCACTTGATGGTCAGCAGGTGTGGGGAAGAAGACAATGTAAGAAATAATAGAGCTTCCCAGACAGGTGGAATGTAATAATGTGTATCCAGGTAGTTACAATAAGCACATTTACTTTTCTCAGTAGTCTAGCTATCTGCATTTTGCAGTGAATCCAGACTATGCAGAAATATGACATACTTGATTCATATTTTTGAAGAGTTTTGAATGGACATAAACGTTCAAGTGAAGGCTGTGTTCTGAACAAGAGGCATATTAATTGTTCTTATTTGGTTATGACTGTGACAAGTACAGCATTAGGAAGAAGGATGCTATAAGACAGCAAATGATTTCTCACTAGGACTGTTATATTGTTGAGCACATACACTCCTCATGCACAGGCTTCAGTGCTCACTTATCTTGCAATAGAAGTGAATTCTCATATCCGGTCTTCATACAGGCATAACAGAAATGCACAACATGTGGCTGTCCATACAGAGATGCACAACATCTCGCTATGTCCATAATAGCTGTTCAATGGCAATTGATGCAACTGCAATGCATGTTTTTGGTACGTAGGTTGTATGTCAGTGACCACTGTGCATATATGCATGCAATACACAGATAATTTCACATTTCCACTTTATTTTCTAATTTATTCTAGTGCAGAAGGCAGCTACTGCAGTGGTGTGCAGGACAGAGAAACAGAGCAGGTTTGCAGAAACATGCTACTGCAGAATAGGACCCCCACCCCCCAACCACCACAGCTGCAGCATAAAATGCAATGTCTACTTATCAAACCTATCAGCATCTGTCACAAGCTACAAATGAGAAGAATGACCATAGGCAAGGGGATTTTAAGGACACAAGCTAAAGACAGTGCTATTCATTGGGGTATTGTGCTTTTATAGCTAAACTGTAAGGGTGCCAATGATCCCCTATGAAACCTCACATGTCAAGATGCTGAGAAACCAACATGCTGAAACAAAATCCTGAAATATCAAAAAGCAAAACGTTCAACTCTGTTTCTGCAGGGTGAGACCCCCTCCACACACCAGTGTGTGTTGCAAACCAGTGCCACTTCCCAAACTTATATATCTAACTCCACTAACACACAAACTTGAAGAAGAGAGAAATTTCTAAAAGCAAAGGAATATCTGCTAGAAAACATATAGCTATGCATCAAAACAGTCATCACCATTCTATTCCTTGCTGTCTTGTGATATGGGCACTTGATATTCAAGTAATTTCATGTCTGCCAGCTGCATACTGAGTACACTATTTGCATGGGGAGGGTAAAGTAACCAGTTGTCTATCTGACTTGGCTAGCCTTTTGATATTGTCATGTCAAAATAAGCATTGTGATTCTAGATACACAAACAGGTCACAGAACAAAGGAAATACAAGCACGTATCCAAATAAGTCTAAATATTTTTCTTACATATTATGCATGGTTTATGTTACTTACTTAGAAGACACCTTACACATTCCTTTTTGTTAGATACCTGTATAGATGAATTTTTTTCTGTCTTTAAAACGTATATGCTCAAAAAGCAATGTTATTATGGTAAATCCTAATTTTTAGCATTATATTGTCTTGATAGGTCTTGGTTTGAATTGTATGCTGCATTTCACACCAATTGTACTAAAGCAAAAATAAAGCCAGTTCGGGACAGACATCCTAGATCATGTTTTCATCTCATAGCCTTGTATCTGAGCATAGTGCACTAATTAGAAAAAAGAATTCTGTTTTGACATATCTTATTTTTGACCTGCATGCAATAAACCACTTTAGTCATTGAGTGTCTGGCAAGGATAGCGATTTAAAAGACCATTTTAGATAAGTGCATGCATAAAGGAATTTAAAACACCACAAATCTCTAATAACTATTATTTCTTTTTGGGATGCACATAGTTGCCATGGAAACTGATGACAACATCTGTCAGCCACAAGTATGTGATGATGTATCTGCTCTCACTTTAGCAAAGAAGTAGTGATGAATTTCCCTGGCAGGATTGTTGATCTGTCAAAACTGAGAAGTAACAGCACTTTGCAAATCACTTTTCAGTCTTTGGTTCATTATCAAAGAGTATTTTACCTTGTGCCTAACACACAATGTGAAGGTTAGTGCTTTTCAGTTTATTAAATGTATATGCTTACTAAATCAGTGGTTTGGAGCTGTCATTTCTATTCCTGTTTCATTCTGTTTCTCTACTAGGTGAAGAAATGTATGACTAGCAAAACTACACCTACAGCTATAACACATTACATGTTAGAACCAATATTCAACAACTGACATGCATGTTATGTTGAGACAAAACTATTCAAAACAAAATTGTAAGTTTAAAGTATATTTTCTTTCAAAGCCACTGAACAGATCATATACTTGTGATATGATGCTATAAACTAGGGCCAGCTTACTTTTGTTTTATCTGAATAAATAAGCTTTTAATTGTCATTTAGAAAAGATAAGCATTGTGTAAAAAATACAACACAATTTAGTTTGTGTGCCATTGATTTATTTCTTTTTGAACTAATGGACACAGGCAGCTCCTAAATGCTTTATCCCATGTATGGATCCCCCCAAATTATCTATGGTATGAATCTAGTTATTCTGAAAAGGGGTATTATATAATTAGCAAACATGAGATGGGTAAGGCCGATCTCTAACCAAATGAAATAGGTTACATTAAGCACAGAAAGGTTAACTGGCAAGAATTAAACAAGACTTAAAATGGCCTGCAAGGACTGCTAGCCTGCTCCTTACCTATGAATGGATGAAGTCTTTATATGGTGACTAATTATAATCTATTCATTTGAAAGTCAGTAATTTCTAAAGCTTATGTATAGAAAAATTTTTAATCTAAGGAAATACCAAACAACAATTTGTAGTTTAAATAAAATATATATATGTATATATATATATATATATATATATATATATATATATATATATATATATATATATATATATATAAAGCATGGGCTGCCAACTTCCTTTCCCTGAGAAAGGAACTACTTGGCCACCATAGTGAACTTTGCCCTTTCTACAATGAAGGGCAATCTCAGATTTGGAATATTTAAGTAGAGGGTGTGTTGGGGGTTTAGTTTTAGTCCATGTGGGTTTTTTTGTCGTGGTGGCCAAGTGGTTTCTTTGTCGGCAGTCTGTCCTTTAAAGTGAAGTTTCATTGAACTGGGAATAGGTAAGTGAGTTTTGATTAAGGGTTTGTTCGAAGGATCAAAGTAGATCCCCATACACACACACACGTGTGTATATATATATATATATATATGTAATTTACATATTTACATATAATCTACATATGTATGTATGTATATAGATAAAATATATATATATATATATATATATATATATATATTATATATATATATATATATTATATATATATATATATATATATTATAAATATATACATATATATATTATATATATATATACATTAGCAAACACATGCTAATTGTTTCAGTAATTTGTCTGAATATCTTAGAAATACGTATACAAATATCTATTTTAATTTTGCTTTCCTTCTTTATGCTATACAAAAAAAATTTAATATGAGCAGTTAAATGACTAGTTCTGAATGCTTGCAAAAGCCTCTCATAACTTTAAAATAAGTTCTTAATGTACTGCATCACAATGCCAACTACCTATGTTTATAAAGCGGTTCTGTTTAACAGATAATGTCATATTAATATACCGGACAGATTCTATTGTAACCTGTCAACCAAATTGCTTTCATGTAGTTTTCCCATCTTTTAGATCTTCAGACTAATTTCTACACTGATTGCAGGAATTTACATGTTGGGTCAGTTTTACTGTTAAACCTGAAGACTTCCATGAGACATTAGTTACGCTGTTTTCAGCTATAATCTTCTATTTGCCTTGGTGCAGAGCATCACTTCTTTCCCACCTGTACATATAACATATACAAATCTACAAATACCTTGATTCACAAATGTTCAGAGAATGGTATAATTTTACTACAATCCCAAGTTTTTAAGCAAACATGTGTGCATGCGCGAGTGTTTATAATTTGGGATTCATAAAGGCTTACCTTGAAGTTGAAGCCTTATTTCTATAGATGTTTGCAGCAAACTAAGCCTGAATGATTCAGAAATTGCTTTCTCATCACTGTTTTCCACTGGTAGTGACCTTAGCATGATTAGTTGTAAAGTTGGTGAAGCCAGATGCAAATGCTGAAATCCATCGGAACAGCAAATACAATCAGACATGTGCTCTTTCCTGGAAATTGTAGTGGTTGTGAAATGACAGAGCAACTCTCAACAGCTCTACTGAGTATTCTTGTGTGTGTGTGCGTGTGTGTGCGTGTGTGCGTTTGTGCGTGTGTGCGAGTGTGTGCGTGCGCGTGTGTGTGTGTGTGTAAGGAGGAAATAATTAACAATACGTTTTCACAGCATTAACTCACTCACTGACTAATGCTGAAAATGGCCACATCTCATGTCCTGACTAGAGGTAGTTATGGGACAGCTGTGTGGGTCTGTGTATTTGCCCTGGTCCACTTCAATAAACACACAACACCAAATGACATTTGACAACCTTTATTAAACTCCCATAAATATGATTAACAAATAGTTATAAATTTCAACCAAAACATGACACAGGTGATAATAACATCCATGAAAGAAAACATAAAATAACCATAAGGGCAGTGTAACCACTCACCCTTGATAAGTAGCGTCCCCCACTTGCTCACTTATCTTTGCTCATCTTCAGTTTATTGAATTACACCACCATCCAAATAAGCAGCTCTGCTTGCTTATTAACGTATCCAACAGAGCAACTGCTCACTTTCCTTCCCAACTTACTGAATTGCACACCCAACACCAGAGGGGGAACAGAAGGAGGAAAGCCTGCCTCTCTTCTCCACCCACCAGCCTGACCAGGCTGTTCCCCCTCTCTCTGACCAGACTTCAAAATCCTAACCACCATTAAAAGGCATTAAGCCAAACATCATTTGGCATACCCCATACCTGCCTAAACAAACTGTATCTATGCCAATATCTCTCCATCCATATCAGATAACGAAATTAACCAGATGCCTAAACAGCTGAAAGCAACCCCTGATCCCTGTCCACTGCTAAAGTAACAAACCATAACTACATAAGCTAGCATCCCACTATCTACAAGTGAAATGCTCAGTTACGCAACTGCCATACCAATAAAAGTTCTGTAATGATTCCCGGGCAAATAGGGATCTTGCCATCACCCTGGCTATCCACTATAAGCATTAAGACATTTAACCACCATCATGGCCTTTAGCAGTATGACCCCAAATACATCACAAACAGTAAACCCAAGCTAGGCAAACTACCCAAGCACAATGTACCACCAAAACCTGAAAATGCCCAATGGCATCAGGTCCAACAAGGGCAGCGGCATGTCATAATGCCTAACTGCTGCCTCTTGCTCACCTAGTGGAATTAGCATTGACCAAACTGCCAACTGCCATTTCCTTACCTAATGGAGCAAATGTTTCCCCCACTAGCAACCCCAAAAGCCCTGTCGCATGAACACCTAAAGCCACCACTTGACTAGACTAACCGTTAAACCCAGTGCTCTGTTTCCAATACAATAACCATATCTTTATCCTCTGTGCCATAATTTCTTAATCATTCCAACCACTAATATTAACATCGTAATGAGCCCTGGGACAGCACCTGCCCTAGGCAACCCTAAAATATTAAACCCAAGCATGCAAAACCACTCAAGGCAATTGCCTACCATCATCCTCACAACAACCCTACCTAATAAAATACAAAAACAATCCTGCCATCCCTCCTCCTATCCAGTACAAGCGTAGCACATAATGACCATCCTATCCTTTGTTAGCCCTCAAAACCATTCCAGAATGATAATATACAGCCATAACATAAATGCCACAGAAATGAAACCCCTTGAACCCAAAGCCTAGAGTGCCTACACCCACCTACTCCATACCCCACCAGTACTGATATCCCACAAAGAGCAGTAAATACAAATTACCTGAAACCTCATTGTGCACCACCACAACAACCTTAAATTAAATTAAAACAGGCTTACATCTGTAAAGAAACACAAATCCAATGACTTGATTAAATCTCCCACGTAGCCAAGGCACCCAAATCCTGTACTATCCCCAAGAACACCCGCATACCTGTGATGCATCTTGAATCCGCTCTACCTCAAACCAGTGTAATTCAAACCTGTCTGAATGAAACCTGCATAAGTAGGGCTACCTGTGACATGCCAGACACTAGAACATCCACTGCAACAGAATTCCTACCTTCCACGTAGACAAAGAACCCATTCCCTACATATCCAGAAACACCATCTACCTAGCAATGCTTCCTGAAACCCCACCTACAAAATTCCCCCAATAAGCAAGTGACATGGCTTTCATGTCACTCCCTGTGAAACCATAACCTGGTATGTACCACTACCAATACTTACCATAAGAAACAGATTTGTCCCCCAAAGTACCACAACCTAAGAAACCAACTCCAGCAGCCTGTCAAACAGAACACATCATTTTCACTCTAGGAACACAATCAACTGGATAGATGACTGTAAATTCACCCCAGGGGTTCCACCCATCTGAGTGCAAGGATTGACTCGGCTGGCTTGTAAGAGCCCTACAACTGTTAGCCTAATAACCGTTTATGCTCCTACGATTGTTGTGACTCACTCATGGGAACCCCACCCTCCCCATAACAATCCCCAGTGTTTACCCTACTACCAACCTACCTCCACCTCACTTGCCCTCACACTACCCACAATGCAGTACCCTGATGTGCCTTAATGAACCCAAATAAGTAGGATTACCTGTGATCTCATGGAGCTCCAATCCAACCTTGATTACGTCCACCCCAGTAGCACCATTACCTTGCAAATCCCTTCCCCTCTGGCCACTGACCATTGCTCACTCAGCCTGCTGTGGCCATCTTATGCACCACTCTGGTGACTAGGCATCCACTGGAACAGCCTCCATTACCTTTCTTGCCTCCTTTATTTTGCCATGCGACCTTGGTTCACTCTGCGCCTCCCCACCTATAAAAGAAAAGAGAAGAAAATGTAAATTCATGGCGCATGTACCCAACACTTCTGAATGTCCACATTAACCCGGTCAGAAATCTAACCTGTTGATCACTGCCCAAACCATTACCATTGCGTCTATCTTCACTCCTGAATAGAATGGAACAAAAACTGCTTCCTTTAGCCTTTCGAGCCTGCTTCCTTCAGGTCAGTGACATATGCCCATGAGCACTACCCACCTTAGCAAATTCATGCAAAATTGCCCCATACTTCCACCAATGGAATATTTCAAAGAAATATTAATAAACCAGATCAGATGACCAAAATGGCACAAGACAACACTATATATATATATATATATATATACAGTGCCATGTATCCTTTACTCCGCTCAGTGCACCTCACTATTCAGACTGCCGCCATTTCGTATCACTTTGCCGCAACCCTTGCTGTGCTACACATTAGTGCAACAGCAAAGCCAAAACCACCAAACCGTGTTGCATACCTCCCCAAAACCTAATGTGTGATGTTAGCTAGCGACTCTGTTCTTTAATAAGTCAGCAAATTAAATACCTTTAGAACAGCTTAACCACTAATGTAAGTTTTACTTGAGAATTCGTAACTATAACTGATGTGTCAAAACAATCAAATGAATCACTGTCTCCTAATTCATCCATTACTGGGCAATTGTCAACTAGGTATGTTTCACATTTCAGTCAATTGCCATTGGATGCAATCATTATGTTTGCCAGCCTCCTGTGATTATACCAAAGTCAGTGAGACGCTCCAATCCCTAAATGTGATCCCAATCCCCAACCGAACAAAGCCCTCTGTTAGCATTAGCAAAGGCACCTGTCTGCTATGCCTTTTCATTTGAAGCAGCTCTGCCATACTAAATGTGTGGGAAACTGTAAAGAAAAACACTAATACTCAAGCGGTGCATTTCTTGCCCATTAGATCCACTTAAATGAAAGGCTCCGTACTGCTGTGAACACTGTATATATGCCACTCGAAAGTTGGTTTTGCACTGGCTTACTTTCTATGCTAGCAATGCACACAAGACGCATTTGAAATAGAAACCAAGGTTAGAGTTCAGCCCAAACTACGGCCCATGAACTAGCCTAGAATGCAACAGAATGCATCCATACAATACTTCACCCTCCCCCCCTGCAGCCATCAATGCCACACTGCACCTGTGTGGCAAACACACATTGATTACTGTGTTTGTTGAGTTGTTCATTTATAAGAACCATTATGCTTTGGGCCACACCGCACCTGCGATACCATCCGAGCTGAAAGGCACTGCCATCAGTATTCCACTTCAACAATACTTCCTACCACCTAACAAGTTGTATGCCATAACCCTGCAATGCCGCACTGGTTGCTTGAAATCTCAGCGTTTTTTTTTTGTTTGTTTTTATTTTTTGCTATACGATTGTTAAACCTATATACACAAATATTTGGTTAGTTCTTTGCTGTTCTTTAATTGGTTTACTTTGTTGTAATTGGTTTGCCAAAATTCAGTAAATATTGATATATGGCAAGAAACAAGCTGTTTGCTCTGTCGTCATTATGTATAGGTTAGTTTATACAGTATCTATAGTCATTGTTCATGGTTACTATACAAACTGATAAATGTAATTGGCTAATGCTGCCAACCTCAATGCCAGTGAGTGAATAACCTCAAACCAAACAATCCAGCATCCCTTTCATTACTACGCATGCACCAGCTGCACCTGTTAGCAAAAGAACTCTAAAGACTGCGAAAAGCTACTTGCGGCTTACCCTAAGCCACCATCACAGGAAATGCTACAGCTTCCACTACCACAATGACTACATACCAGAAAAGAAGGCCAGAGAAAAGGAACAAGGCTATAGCAGATGGATTATTACATTATTTAATTTAAAGCTTCTTTTAAAACAGAGCTTCCTCACAGAATAAAGACACCAACTTACCTAGACACTGCCTGAACTACTTAACCTCCCCCCCATGCTGAAATAGTAACAGAGTAGATATAACACACCCATTCGCAGCTCCTCACTCAAACCATTAGCCCACCAACCAACACAACACCAACTGACTGTTCTAACCTCAACTCCCCTTCCCAACTATATAAGCAAAAAAAAAATAATTACCTATATGAATCACCTACCTTCTCAACAGACAATACCAGTAAATTGAGGCCTACCTGAACTCCAGTAATACCTACAGGTCATTTTGGATGTCACTTGATCTTAGCAGGTTCACGCCAAAAATATGACTCCTACCTCAGTTACACTTAACAAAACCCTCTAAGCCCCTCCCTACTCTTACCTCAATTTTTCCTAAACATCCCTCCATCCCATTTAATCCTATCCTCCCCTTATTCTCTTAATTCCTGCTAATCTATGTACCTAGCCCCGCTTGAAGATGTCCCAGGACAAAATGGTCTGTTCCAAACCTCATTTGTGAGTGTCTGTCTATGTGTATATATGTTTAGGTGGTCACCCTCTGGGAAGTGAGTACACAAAATGGATTCAGTATGTGTGTGGGTTGCAGTATGTGTTTCTATGAATGTGTGCATATAGATACATATCCAACAGATATCTGTGGGGTACATATTATACTGCACAGGCTGCTCAGGAGAATACTAGTGCAGTAAAAAAGAAAAACTGCTCTAAATGAAGGTGGCATAAAACAAAAATAGCACCAAAAAACACTTGAAGGAGAAGAAATGGAACTTAAAAGAATGTCTTTTGAGTTCTATTTCTTCTCCTTCAAGTGTCTTTTGGTGTTACTAATGCAGTAAAGTTAGACATCTTTGTTCTGTTTAGAGATGTGTAATTAGCCACTAATGTTATGTTTTTCTGTGTAGCTTACTGAGAGTTTAAATCAGACATTCTTGCCTTCACTTAACTTCCTACAACTGAGTGACACCTCCAGGTGCATCTGCAGTTGACTCCTGATGTCTCTAGGCATCAAGTATTGCTTTTTCATATTTGTATCAATAATTCTAAAACCATACTATGTACCCATTTTTTTTAATTTCATCTTAAAGCTTACACAATGGCAAACTCAGCTGCATTAATATTTGACCTCTGTCTAGTGCAGGTAAATAGATATTAACTGTTTTTTATAATATTAACTTAGATATAATTTTCACATTTTTCTAACTATCTCAGCAACCAAGTAACAGACAGAACTCAGCCTCCTGTGAATGCTATCAGCTAGATAAATATAATGCAGCTTGACAGTATGTGTGTAACTTGAGTGATTGCTTAGATATTGTAAGTTTACAAAATATTACAAATGTAATAGCTACTGTGTTTACTGTGACTTGCAAAATCCAGTTTAGGACCTAAAACCTAAATACTACTACTACTATAAAATAGTTTGTGCTGCAGAGTTTGCCATATATACTTCTTTCATAACCACTACGGTTCCAGAAATATGAACATTTGTTTGAAATGTGAGGAGATAATTTGATTCTGTCAAAAGGCTTAGGCTCCGCCCATTGGAAGTTACAGTGCATTCTTCCTGAGCCCCATTGGAGTGAATGAGTTAAGTGATCATCTTGCATTACTAAGAAATGGCAGTGTTAATTTCACTGAATCCTAGACATAGGACCCAATACCAAAAGAACTGATCTCAGTCTAAGTGCCCACTTACACTGTGAGCAGGTCTTTTTGGAATCTGGTAGCCCAGGTGTAAGGCTGTTTATAGACAGATCTTACCAATGTAAGTCACTTACTTGAGATTAGAGCAGACTTACAACTCTGTTGGAATTTGGCCCATGGTCTTTAATCGGTAATGGTCATATTGTTTGCTTTTTAAAAAAAAAAAAAAAAAAAAAAAAAAAATTGAGTGTAAAAGCACCTAGTTACAAGTTATGCAGTCTTCTTACATTAACACATACAGAAATATTTGTTCCATGGTACCAAAAGTAATGCATTTTGAGCATGAAGCAGTTTGTGGTAAACTACAGCAAATATACCAAAGGAAAATCTATTTATTAGAGTAATTCTCGTGACTAACTTTAATAAATCCTATTTTAGGTCCACTCCCCATCAGCTTTTCCTTTACTTTTCACGTTCCTGCCCGCACCCCCACTGTACCCAGTAATGCAGAGATGGTTTTCAACAGGAGAGTATTTTGAAAATACACCAGCTTTTCCGCATTAAGAGCTGAATTATAGGTGGGGTGGAGGAATTGTGTGTGCACTCGCATTTGTGTTTCTAAAAACCCATGCACCAGGCCAATAGAAGTAGTCCCTTCAGTGTATTCCAGAAAGTCCCTTAGTGCACTCCCCTAGCCATTTCAAA
>NC_056750.1:729591011-729600502 GCF_019279795.1 Protopterus annectens
TTTGTAATGGATAACTAAGGTAACTGGATGTAGAGTTTTCTTGCAAAAAAAACTTTATTATGATTATTCAAACTGTACATTACAGTAGTGAAATAAGAAAGGGACAAAGTGCATCATGATTCAGAGATGCATTCCTTATATGGATCACCAGTTCATATGGATCTGTACACTAAAGAGTCTCATGGTGCATGGAGAAGACATCACTTCCAGTATTCATTTTTACTTGCTTCATAAATCAATGCATTTATTTACTAGACCAAGGATATCCTACAGTACTGTTAGTCTAATGCCCTGGTTTTCATTACAAAAACAACAGGACAGGATGTGAACAGTACTTCTGGCACAGGCACATGTGAAATGAAGTTGCAGAAGGCAATACATGTCTACCATAATATTCAAGTTACTTGGAAGGCTTACCCTTATTAAATTAGTTTTGTGTATTTAACTTTATCTGTCCATCAATCCATCTCTCTCTCTCGCTAAATATATATATATATATATATATATATATATATATATATATATATATGGTTCTACCTGACTTAGTCGACAGCGTAGAACACCGACAACGGAATCCCGAGCTCCAGAAGATCGAGAATGAAGAAGACCAACGCGAATCGCGAGTGCCAGAACATCGACAATGCAGAAGACCGACACGACGGATGACAACACCGACGCCGAGGATGCTGACATGGGAAAAGGCTGTGTGAGTATGCGGTAGTGACGGACGTTGGGGTGCGAGTCAGGTAAGTGTGGATATTGATGGTCTGTGGGGATAGGGGTGGGTTAAGTGAGTTAGGGTTAGGGAGCGGGTTAGGTAAGTGTGCGGTAGGGATAGACTTTGGCATAGGGGCGGGTTAAGTGAGTTAGGGTTAGGGAGCGGGTTAGGTAAGTGTGCGGTAGGGATAGACTTTGGGTTAGGGGCGGGTTAAGTGAGTTAGGGTTAGGGAGTGGGTTAGGTACGTGTGCGATAGTGACGGACCTTAGGGTTAGGGTTGTCGATAGTTGTGTATGTAAGGTTTAGTGTGGGTTTGTAAGCATTTTGGTGTGCTTGTGTTGTGTGTGTGGTTTGTGGAATGGGGATGTGTTTTGTTTTTTATTGTTGTTGTTGTGGTGTGTGCAGTGTATGGGGTTTCGTGTTTGTGTACCGTCGGTTATTTCGTTGTCGGGTATGTGAGGTTTTGTGTTAATGCACTGTCGATTATGTGGTGTCGGTGATGTCGTTGTCGGTGTTGTGTGGTTTCGACTATGTCAGGTAGAACCATATATATATATATATATATATATATATATATATATATATATATAATATGGGTTCCCTTCAGAATCTCGAACTATTGAAATTTCAAAATTCATATGGTCAAAGCCCTATGATCGAGGTTTCAGAAGTTCAAAATTCTGAGCAGAGATCTGCATACAGCGTGGAATGGGAGATTTTCCTTTTCCTTACTGTAGTGAGATCTCTGAGTTGGTTTATTTAAGTAGCAGGGGTGTAGGGGGGGTGCATGGGGGCTTGCCCCCCTGCAGAAACATTTTATATGTTTGTTTGTTTGTTTTTTTTTGTTGGATTTGTTTCAAAATTTTGAACTTCGAACCAAGGAGTTGGTGTACATGAGGCAGTTGCTACACTGCCTCACAAACCCATGTCCACCGCGCTGGCAGGAGAAACAGAGGAAACTGACAGTCCATAATACAAGGTAAGAACCTGGTATCTCAGCAGATAAAGAGAAAAAGGGGTATCTGGCAGGTAACTATTTTAGGGTAACTACCCTATGGGGTGTAGAGTAGCAGATCTATAAAAGAGGGGGTATATATAGGGTCTAATGTTGATAGGTAAGAGGCAAAATCTCAACTGGGTGGTTCACTGAACAACTGAGAGCTATTCAAGAACTGCTCTGCTAGACAGCCGACACTTCTAAGGGAAAATACTTCTATTGGTGATTTTGCATCTGTAACTGCCAAGCGAGTTACCCCTCTGCTCTGTGGTGTGTGATGATGCGCTGCATGCAAGCAAGAGCAAAGCAAGCAGCTAATACAGTGAAACCAATGAATGAGGTTAAACTGAGCCCTGCAACAATGAAATAGCTCAAATTGAGCCCCGAACCAATTATCTTCAAATAGATAGTCTACTGTATCTCCTGCTATGAGGGTACAGGGAGGCTTTTCCAAAAATGATGTCCTGAATTTTAGTGTTCAATCTGCAAACAGAACTGAGTTCAGCCAGACTGAATCCATTTCATACTATGGCCAACAGAAGTGCAACGGAACAGCAGAAAAAAAGCAGGCTATTATTTTTAATTTAAATAAGCAACACTGTAAAATCAGCACAGTTGTTTTCTTGAATTAACAATTGCAACAGAATAAAACAGCAGAAACAGATTTTTCTTAAAGTAAAAGCAGCAGTTTGTGTGAAATACAAAGTGCTACAAATACAGTAGTAAAATACAGTGCAAAGCAGCGACAAACAGTAAATTTTTTTAAACTGCTAAACTACAGTCACAGCATATAAGAGAAGTGCAAAGAAAAAATGCTTAGAGCCCTTTTGTGGGTTTTCTAGGTCAGAATGTCCGGGTAAACACCTACAGCCAGTAGATGAATAATCCCAGCCCTCCTAATGTAAAAGCACAGTAGGGCAGTGTCCAGAGTGAAGTGCTAGCACAAAAAAACTTAGATCTGGATACAGCAGTATACCTTAAACAGCTCAAAGTGTGATTATTCAATAAAAACACTTGGCTTTGTATAAGCGAGTCGAGCCTCTCAATGAACAAAATTTATAAAGGCACTAAAACAAAATAAAGTGATTAATAAGCTCTTCAGCCAATAAAACTACGTAAAGAAAGTGTTTACTCAACTTACACAAGGCTGTCTCCCAGTGCACCACAAGGAAAATCTACTAACCTCGATGAAAAAACAAGTGCATGTTGGAATGTAAAACTACACTACTGTATCCAACAGCTAGCTAGATAATGAATTCAGATGACATAAATCAGTACAACAGACAATAAGAGACAAAATGCGTTTTTGCGATATAACCAATGAAAAAACATGAAATATGAGCCTAGATAATCTACAAGTTTGTCTCACACACAGAATAAAATCACTAGGCCAAGATATCTTAAAACAGAAAACAAAATGGAGCAGGAAAGACAGAAAGCAGCTCTATCAGCCAAAGACAAAAAATATAGCTTTACATTCTCACCCAGCAATTTGCTCATCGGAAAAAAAAAAATACAGAAAAGGGCTAATGATTGAACCTTAAACAGCGAATGTTTAACGTTCTGAAAAGCGTAACCATGATAAATAATTCATCAAATGGCCATATCTAGCCATCATTGCAAATGTAACAAACCAAGGTGGAGGGCTGCACCCACTACAACCCACCCATGGCTGTATACACCAACTCTATGATTGCACTACAGTGTGGAATAGGGCATAATTAAAAAGGTTTATTTTGCTTAACTTGTGCATCGTGGTACTTCCTGGTTGTTGGCCTCACGCATGACATCTGACAATGAGTCACTATATTCTGAATTAAATTTTATAAAGGAGTTATTTACACAAAGAGGTTACCCTATTGTTATGATGGATTCTACCATCCAATATATATTACAATATAGGAACACCAGATATTCTCCTTTATTAGGGAGTAACCACAAACATGTATTTCAAGAGGCCGGCACACTTTGTGATTGTGACAACTGTCTTGATTCCTTTCACAGGTCATACATTTTACAGTTTAATTTAGCTGCTACTTACATTAAAACATTTTAAACCATTTTTGGTACATTATTTCTAAAGATTCCCAACTTTGCAAAGTATTGGGAGTTAAACCACAGTTTGCATATAAAATGGGAACCAACATCAAACAGCTAGTGGAATGTAGAACCATAGGAAAGAATAATAATAACAAGTTGATTACCGGTACGAATCCTAAATGTGGCACCTGTAATCAATGCAAATATATGTCCGAAGAGAACATTATTTATCTGGCTAACGGACACATAAGTTGTGTAAAAAGAAGGGTAGGAAATTGTAACACCAAGATGGTAGTTTATTTAAGTATTTGCCAACTATGTTCAAGTTTTTATGTAGGTAAAACTGAAAGAAATCTAAAGAAAAGGATCTATGACCATGTATATAGTATAAGAACCAAGGATAATAACAATGCACTTTACAGACATATAGATAGGGAAGGGGATGACCAGCATTTTAAATTTATTATATTAGAAGTAATCAAATATGATCCCAAAGGAGGGGATTTTAAAAGCTTGCTCAGCTATAAAGAAATTTGGTGGCAAATTTATCTAGATGCCACCACACCACCAGGTTTAAACCATTATATATCAATCAAACCACTACTATTCCATTAAATTATTCATTTGTCAAAACATTAACAACATCAGTTTTTTACCTTACCACTAATTCAACATTTTACTTAGTATATTTTATTATGGTAAGGTATCGTGAATATTTATAATGTACAAGTGAGAATTGCATTCATATTTATTTTTATGTATTATGTCATTTTTATGAAATGTTTGAAATATAGGTGAATCATATCTTTTGTACACATACATATATATTTAAACATTCATTTATTTAATCATTTATATAACATTATATGAGATATAATATTTCTGCATAATAGTAATATACATGCCTATACATTTTTTAGATAGTGGGTAATTTACTAATTTTCCATTTTTTACATTTTTATCACGTTTTTATCACGTATTTATTCATACATATTTATTATATACTATACGTTGTACATATTTTATTTATTCAGTTATGCATTTGTCTACTTGACGTTATATGTAACGTTAGGGAATTATATTAATTATAATCATTATTATATTTATATTTATATTTACATTTAGTTGTTCAGCAATTGTAATTGTCATTAATACTTCTGTCCCTTTAAATTCTGCAATGCTTTTGGGCACCAAAAAAGTTTTAAATTGCTTGTTTTGAACTAACGGTTCAGTTCTGATGAAGCCCGGATACGCTGGGTGAAAGCGCTTAACTGACTTTCGTGTGTATATTAACTGATTTTCGTTTGTATATTCAGACCACTTGCTGCTTTCAGTTTTAAACAGCTTCAATATAGTGAAGATTTACTTCAGCGCTCTGTCCTTGCCAGCTATCATCTGTTACAACGGAGTGATGGCACTCATTGGTGTACGCGTGTTATTTTTTCTGAGTTATCGACTTGGGTTTTCAGATGTTGTTGGCCAACTATAGCCATTCTCTAAGTTATTTTTCACTGTTATGCTTTTTCGGTATGTTAAACTTTCTCTGTTTAACATTTGAGTTACTAGCCGTTCGTTGTAAACCATATACATGTTTGGGTGTGTGTATGTGTGTATATATAAATATATATATATATATATATATATATATATATATATATATTTTTTTATGGAAATGTTTTAATAGATTGACAGAGATCCTAGAAGCAGTAAAAATTAAGTCATATTCATCAAAACTACTTTAGTGATATTGGATTTTTATTTTTCCACTATTTTGTGAGATGGTGATTGCAGGTGCTCTTGATCCGTACAAACCATTGAGATTCACTGACTTCCTACTTCCCGTTACCCTGCCATGTTAATTCTATTTACTAACTACAAGAATGCACAATCCCCAGAGAGGGGGTATATATTCAACCCTAAGGATTGTTGATCTCGCACTCCTGTCAACCATCTGTTTTTTCAACCATTGTGTGTCATTAAAAGAAATGTTGATATTTGGGTGTTTCAATTAATACAGTTGCTCTTGTATATCTATCTAACACACACACACAAAACATACAGTAGTACAGAAGGGTGTGGCGGCTCTCACCATATAAGTATAAGTGACAGAAATATCTTTAGATAGTGGTGTAAGCATCTGAATGTGTAAAAACTGAGGTCAGTAGTGTTTTAAGAGTAATGCAAAGAATCCGTTTATAAGTAGAGTGATATTTATTAAGTACATTGAGTTTTACTAATTTGGACATGCTGCTTTAAGACTGGCTAGTTGCTTAGATGTGCTATTAAAAACAGATTTTAAAATTATTTGGATGTAACATAAAAAGAGGTCTAGGGAAAGTGCAGGTATCGTACCTCTCAACCACTTAGAACAAGAAACCTGGACAAAGCCATGAATAAAAGTGAGACAAAGGCCCAAAAATAGGGACAATTTTAAATATTGCTCTTACAAATTTAGATAGAACAGATTTTGCATTAGCATGAATTTTCTGAAGGGAATGAACTCTGAAACTCAAATGTTTCGTGATTTATTTTCTAACTTTAATCTTTAATGATCTGCCACTAATTTGCAGGAAATCACAATTTTATGAAAAACAGACAAAAAATATGAGGCAAAAATCTGGACATTCTGCAAAAATCTTTATATTTGAGAGGTATGCATACAGCAGTTGGTCTTCATGTAAAAGGACAGTGAGAGTACAGACCAGCAGTTGTTGGATTCAGCAAATCATCAGTGGTGATGAATGGCTTCAAATAAAAAGCAGGAAATCATTAGTATTAAGCAAATTGTGTGTGTGTGTGTGTGTGTGTGTGTGTGTGTGTGTGTGTGTGTGTGTGTGTGTGTCTGACTGTTTCCAAGCAGAAGTACCATATTTCTTAATAAGTAAGACCTAATCAGAGAATAAGGCCTAGCATGGTTTTCCAGGGTGGTCATGATATAAGCCCTACTCCCAAATTAAGCCCCAGTTAAGATCATCAACAACACACAACGGACATGTTAAATTATAAAATATTATTATTGATACCCACTGACTAAAGTTATCGTACTCTGCTCACCATTTTCAGACCATTCGGACACCCAAATTCTTCTCTTTGCATAAAGTCATAAGATTCTTTCCCTGGGAGTCCTCCACAATTCTTACTGTAACCCTAATCATCACTCACACTTGACTGTTGAGATCCTTGGCCCATATACACTGGCAGGTGTACCTTGGTCAAAGTACAGACAATGCGTGTAAAGCACACACACTTGATAATGAACGGTTGTGGTTGTGTCTTCTTAACAGTCGCCATTTTGTGTTGCCAGTCCAGTCTCATAAGGCTTCAATTAACCTCCCCCTAGACAAGACGAGTGCAAAAAGAAAGAGTTATTCCATTGAGTACAAGAAAGGAATCATGTAGGACTCCCGGGGAAAGAATCTGATGGCTTTCTTCAAAGAGAAGACGTTAGATGTCCGAGTGGTCCTAAAATGGCGTGCAGAGTACGATAACCTCAGTCAACAGGCTGATGAGGGAAATGCTTGGAAGTGCATGTGTGTATCAGGTCGGCAACCAATATTTCCTGAGCTGGAAGACATCATCTGTGAATGGATTGCAAACAGGAGAGCAAAGGCTTTGGTTGTGCTCAGAGCTGATATTCAAGCATTTGCCCTTGCAGTGGCACCACAGTTAGAAATATCCCCAGAAGAATTCAAAGCATCACAACATTGGCTGGATGGCTTCCTTCAGTGATGTGAACCATCTCTAAGAAATTTAACAACGCTGTTCAAGCTGGAAGATGCTGAAGTTATTAAACGTGCACTTGCATTCAAGTCCTTTGTTGATGGCATTGGCTTTTCTAAACACCAACTCACCAACATGATTGTTATGGATGAAACTGCAGCGTTTATGGACCAAGGATCTCAAAAAACAATTGATCAGAGGATGCCTCATCAATCTACATTCCCTCCACTGGTTACAAGAGTGCACATGTTACCTGCATTTTGGCAATTTGTCTAGATGGAATGAAAACCCAACCTCTAATCATTAGTAAGGGCAGGAAAGATAAGATTAAACATGTTTCAGGCATTTACATTCTTGAAAGTGAAAGGAAGTGGGTCGCTGTAATGCTGCCACTTGTTTTGTGGGGTGGCGAAAGAGGTCTGCTAGTCTGGGATTCAGCCAGTACTCAGCACACTAAAGACATGAAGAAATTCCTAGCAAAGAGAAGAATAGATCAAATAATGATTCCAGCAGGAAGGAGTGCCTATCTCCAGACTCTTGATATTGAAATAAGCCATTCAAGGACCATTTGCAGATGGAACTCTATGACTACATTGAAAATAGAATAGAGAGAAATCAGCATGGAAACTTTGTGAAGCCTAGCCTGCAAGAGGTCGTGACTTGGATGAAAAATTCATGGGATAAAATCACTGACAGCTGTGTAGCCAATGCACTACGAGCAGGCTACTTGGACAAGCAGTGCTCATTTAAGGTGAACTCTATGGCTAGGCATGACAGATTGGGGGCCAATGGTTCTACAGGAAATAGTCACAAGAAATTCAGGCCAGAATTCAGGGGTTGGGGACTTGACACTGTTCCAGGATAAGATGAAATGACTGTATTGGAATAACATTTCCATTATTGGGGAAACAGAATAGATTGCTCCTGCTTTCAGTTTTATTCCCCTCCTACAATACACATGTATTGAGATTTTTCTGCACTTTCTGTTACCCATGAAATATTGCACTGTGAAAGCCAAGGTGTAGATATTCTGAAGTTGAAATGTTTGTAGCACTGTTTATGTAGAATCCTCACACAACTGTTAACGAGTTACTTAAAACTGTTGCCCAATAACAGAAAAGTACCAAATAAATGTCGATTTTTGTACATGAATAAATGTAGATTGTTGTATTGAGGTGTAAATAAGGCATCCCCTGATAATAAGCCCTACTGCGTATTTCGATGGGGGAAAGAGTATAAGACCCGGTCTTATTTTCAGGGAAATATGGTATTTACTGTGCATTTTTGCAAATCACAAGACATTGTTTTGACTGAAAGAAATTACAAGATTAGCTAAGGGTGAGTAAAATTTACATTTTTTTTAAATTATATAATTGTGTTTTAATGAGTCATGAAATGCCAGTTATGAGAGTCATGATTTTTTTGTATAGATTTGTGAAAATATACATTTATATATACATTGATATATATATACAATCCCAAGGATGAAGCAGCAGCAAAAACTAATAAAAACCAAACCACAAGTCTGACCGAACAATGTAGGAAACCACCAGCAACTAGTGAAAAACACAGTTTAATATCACTTTTGTCTCAAAAGACATCTTCAGAATGCAATAAAATGCACTCAACAGCATCCCTTTATATATCAAATCAAAATAATTAGCTAATAAAACAATCAATTACTTAAAGTGCACTACCAAAAGGAATACAGTCTTTTAAAGTTCCACATCTAATAACATAACATAAGACAGTTCATTTTAAAATCTCGAGTCTTCTTTTCTTCAGAAAACATTTAATATTCACAGAGTCATTAATACCAGATATTTTGTCAGCCCCTAACCTAAGCTGCCACATAGTTTCTCTTTGTTCCAGTTGGTCCTTATAGGACCCCACTTATATTTCTAACTACATATTCCAAAACAGCAAACAGAAAATTTTCAAAACCACTACATGTAATGGAATGGTTAAATTGAGCATTTTTGATATTCTTAGTTCTAATACTATAATAGTGCTCTT
>NC_056750.1:729601002-729606002 GCF_019279795.1 Protopterus annectens
TTTCTAAAAAGGCCCTTAAACATAAATTGTTTTCTTAAACCAGTTCTAACAATGTGCCTAACAGTTCAGTATGCATAGAAGAATCGTCTGTATTATTTCTCAAAAAACATTTCACAGAATCAGTCCCATACTCATTGGATATTATCAATTTCCACTGTAACCAATAAACATCAGATTGAAATGGCCCATGATTACTGCAAAAAATCTAAAGTGCCTAGAAAATGTTCAGTGTCTTTAAGAACAGCTGTCACTTTTCTAAATGTGGTTTTAACTGACTTTTAATGAAGATGGATATAAATTCAGTCACCCATTCCCTCCCTGATACAATAGGATGAAAGGAGGGCTGCAACAGAGATTTATGATACTGGGTAAACCATAAATAATAGGAATTATTAGCTTTTCAACTAACATAGTCGTAAAGATCTTTATTAATCATTGACATTAGTAATAAGTCCTATATGGTTTCATGCACTTCCTTCACAACTGATTCAAATGCCCACTGTGATATAACCTTATAGGTGATGGTGTCATTTAACATATCTTGCATGCTGTTAGCATAAAATGCTAATCTAGTGCACCAATCGCCCCTCCTTTATCAGCTGGGCATATTGCTAGCCTGGAATCATTCCTTGGGAACAACAGTAACATACCTGTTTCAGGTACAAAGCCTTCTTCAGTGCAATAATCACACATACCTTTACCCATTTCTTTGAAAACCATCTGAGCACATCCCATTAGCTAATCAAAGGTGTTCATTAAGGCCTGGAGAAAAAAGTGCTCCCAATTGAATAACCATATTTTTCTTTTTTTTTATCTAAAATATTATGCCAACCTGATTTATCTTTATCATTAAACATTCTTCTATCTATAATCACAAACAACTTCTTTTTCTCCTATTGAAATTGAACTGCTTAATGAAGCTCATGGTTTTGTGACCAGTTATTTATTGTCCGAGGATGTGTTTGCTCAGGACATAATCTCATTCTGTAGAATTTAAGTCAATAAGGAATGTGACCCTCATATTTTTCATTTTAAGCCATCGACATTTTACCACCTTCAAGTGTTGCATATGGTATGACATGAAATAAAGAATTGTTGCTGACATTGGAGGTGCTGGCAGTTGGTGTTTTGGAGTTTTACATTTCCTTGTTGGTCATGCACCTGTTCTTCATGTGCGTGGTGTTGGTTTTACTGGTGATAGTTGGATTACTACGCTCTTGGAACTGTCAGCATCTGTCATATATATTAGACGTTCACCTTTTGGCCATGGCAAACATTGTTTGAATCTATTGAACATTGGCTTTTGGATCGGTTGATTTATACCACCACTTATTTTGCTTCTGCTTCTAATTGTACTTCTATTAACTGTCATGATGATAAATTTAATCCTATTACTGGATCTGCCCTCTCTTGTTTATTTTATTACTGTTTTAATTGGTTAATTACTGTTATTGCAGGCATTGGCAGCTTAATTTAGAATGCAGTACACTGATATTGCTGTAAGAGCTCTTCTTTAAATAATAGATTGTTTGTTCAGCAATAGAGTTCTTTTTAATATATTTTGTGTGACGTTTTGTAGCACCTTTTTATGTTTAGAGTGACTTCAGGGATCTGCAGCTTGATTTATTTTGTCTAACTTTGTTTTGTATATCTTCAGTGTGCATCATGCATATGCTGCTGTGACAGCTCCCTTAAAAGTATTGGATTATTTGTTCAGCAAAAGAAGCTTTCTGAAAATCTTTTGTGTGCTGGGAATTGCAGGCATCAACAACTTGATTTAGCGTGCAGTACATTGATATTGCTGTGAGACCCTTCCTTTAAATATTTGTTTGGTTGTTTAGTAATAGAGTTCTTTTTAATATACTTTGTGCTGGTTTCTGGCACCATTTTACTTTTATAGCAACCACAGACATCAGCAACTTGATTTATCTTGTCTGAGTTTTTGTAAATTTTCAGTGTGCAGCACGCTTATGCTTCCGTGAGAGCTCCTTTTCCAGCATTGGATTATTTGTTCAGCAAAAGAAGATTTCTGAATATCTTGTATGCTCAGTGAGTCAATTTGGCTGGAGTATAATATTGATTATAAATCCTGACTGGTGGGTTCACTTGTTTTGATTACATCTTTTATAATTTCACCGTGTAGTTTGTTTCCTTTACACTGAGAGTTAATCTGCCGGTATCGGACTGCTCATTTCTACTTTTTCAGTCTGGGGAGTCTATTCAACATTTTTGACCATTTGTGGAGCCACATTTGTATCATCTCAATCTGTTGTTGCATTTATACCACACAACACAACCTTCACCTCCTCTAGTTAATCCAAAACCACAACTGGAATCCAAAATTCTTTCTTTACTTCTTTTGCAGAATAAATGAAGACCACTTAGTAAAAGACATAAAATAATTTATTCTAGCATCTCTGTGTTACCACCTTCAAGGAATAAAAAACTACAAAAAAATTCTACCTTTTATATTCTACCATTATTTACATTTCAATAACCAATTAAACAATAAACAGCAATTATCTCATTAAAGTAAGCATTTCCAATTCAATTAATTATTTAAACCTTTAGCAATTACTGTCTTATATTTTAAAATGTTTGTTGCATTTATGTTTAAATATACTGCTCATCTGAATTGTGTTAACACACTGTATTAAATTGATTGCTGATTCACTTATACTGCACGCTGAAAATATATGAAATGTAATACTTGATTTGTGTTGAGAGGTAGTCTACAAGTATTGAACTGCTCGTCTTAACTTTTATTAGTTCTAGGAATCTACTAAATACACTTTTGATTGTTTGTGGAGCCGATTTTTGTATTACTTTAATCTGCTGCTGAATTTATGTGCAAGTATATAGTTTACTGAAACTATAGTGACATTATGCACTAAATTGTTTTTCGGACTGTAAGTTTATTTAATGGTGTTTAGATTAGGTAACATTTAAATGTTTACATTTTTACAAATGGCAATTGTTTGAAGTGTTCCAATTTTATATGCATTGTGGTTGCCATTTATATATTACATTTCTTTAGTTGTTATATTTTAAATGTTTTGGGAGGTTTTTATTGGTTTCCTAGGATTTTTTTATCAATTATATTGTTTAGCAATACTGTTGGGATGAGGTTTCTTTTCTCCAGTATTAGTACCAGCACTAGCAGAAAACTGTGAAGGTTTCTAATAGTAAACAACGTACCCAGCCACAGGTTAAACGTAAAAGGAAAAAGCCAATTTTAAAGAAAGACGGTGGTACCTCTAGTTCATCTGGAGAGGATTTTTCCTCCACTACTGATACTGAATTGGGTATACCAGCTACCTCTTCTACTGATAAAAAGAAAAATAATTTTCCTTTATGAATCACAGACTGGATAGATGCAAACGCCATAAGCACAGTACCTACTCTAGAAGCACTGTTAAATCTGATGATATCACAGTAGATGACTGTAATGTTATTTAACATTTCTTCCTCCTCTTTATCTCCTATTGAAATTGAAATGCTTAATAAAGGTCTTGGTCTTGTGCCCAGTTATTTAGTGTCTGAGGATGAATTTGCAGAGGATATAATCCCATTCTGTAAATTGTTGAATTTAATTTTTTTTCGTAACAAGTTAATTAATAAGAAATGTGACCCTCATGTTTTTTTTATTTTAAACCATCTACATTTATACCACCTTCTAATAAGAGTGTTGCAGTCTTTCAACAGCAAGTATTGAGGGACTTGCATTTCAAATATGGATCCTATCTATAGATTTAATTTAACAATCCGTCTTCTGCACATAGACAAGTGCTGTTAAATCTTTCTAAAAGCAAACAACTGATTGTCTGTCCAGCTGACTAAAAGGGGGTGTGGTAGTATTATGGGACTGAGCCCATGTATTGGTTCATAAACAATTAGACCAATGATTTTATCAAAGGATATTTTTGGTCCCCACTCCTTCATTTAAATCTGATATTGATCAGTTTTTGGAGCTTGCTATTGATGAGAGGATTATTACTAAGGAAATTAAGCTTGAATTGCTGGTTAAAGATCCTCTGAAACAATATTTTTACATGTTGCCCAAAACCTTAAGAATCTACACTAACCTCCTGGGAGACCAATAGTATCTGGGCAGGGTTCCCTTACAGAACCCTTTTCTCACTCAGTATTTGAAACCTTTGTTGACCCATGTGAGTTCTCATATACAGGATACTACAGAGTTTATGAATATTATTAAAGCGATGTAGCTGGAATTAGGGTGGTATATGTGCACCTTGGATGTGTAAGCTCTATATACCAGCATTCATCATTGGGCTGGTCTGTTGGCTTTGGAATACTGGTTGAATCATGTTCCTCTATATAGCC
Organism: Protopterus annectens; assembly: GCF_019279795.1. Lineage (NCBI taxonomy): Eukaryota > Metazoa > Chordata > Ceratodontiformes > Protopteridae > Protopterus > Protopterus annectens. The sequence continues at coordinate 729,605,347 of NC_056750.1, forward strand.
CAGGATTTAATACCTTTCTACTTGGATTAACTGAATATGTATTAACTAAAAATGATTTTACTTTAAGGAAGAGTGTTATTTACAACTTAAGGGTACTGCTATGGGGGCATAATTTGACCCCATTATGCAGACGTATTTATGGATTATATTGAGGAACAGATTATGTATGATCCTATGCATAATCTTTATTTGGAATCCATGGATATCTGGCACCATTACCTTGATTGACTGTTGGTTGTTATGGCATTCAGAGGAGGATTATTTAAAATAATTTGTCACCTGTTTAAACAAAAACAACTGAGGTATACATTTCATGCTTAATTTTAACACTACACAAATAATTTTTTTGGATGTTGAAATTCATGCATAGCAGGATGGGACCTTAGGTACTCAAGTTCATAGGAAATATCCCCAGGTATCACTTTGTTACAGGCCAGCAGTTGCCATCCCTAACATATTGTCAAGAACATTCCTAAGGCCTAATTTATGAGGCTTTGTAGGATTTGCTCTTCAGATGAACTGTTTGCCTTACACAACCAACAGTTGGTTACCAGGTTTTGTAATAGAGGCTACAAATATCAGGACATTATAAAATCAAGCAATTATGCTAGGGTTTGGATAGAACTGAATTATTTCAATATAAAAACAGAAGGTCA